>NC_088871.1:32587786-32609436 GCF_032884065.1 Artemia franciscana
TATTCTTGAGCCTAGTCATGGCGCTGGTCATGAAGATCATTTCTTAGATTTAAATATTAATATTTGTGATAATAATAAATTAAGTTTTAAAATGTATAATAAAACGGATGATTTTGATTTTGAAGTGATTAGTTTCCCATTCCCTGAAAGTAATATACACTCAAATATCACATATTCAGCGTTTTTCTCACAGTTACTTCGTTATGCAAGGATTTGTAGTAATTATATTGATTTTAAAAATAGATGTAAAATCTTAAGCCAAAAATTGATATCAAGAGGTTTTTCTGCAAATAAATTAACTTGGCAATTTAAAAAATTTAGTTTTCAGTATAACGAACTTTTAAATAAATATCAGAAGAATTATCTAGAAAATACTTAAAGAAATTTTTAACTAATTTCGGAGGTTCGAGAAATGTTGTCACAGCGCCATTTATTTTGAATTGTGTTTCTAATTGAGCGGATTTTCTAAAAATTAGCCACATGGTAAAGATGAATTCTATAATTGTTTAGTTCATCCAGGTTTTTTGCAATGTGTTAATATTTGTGATTTGGTAAAATTTATAATATTTAGTTTACCTATTGTTGCTAAAGGGAGGGATATATTAACAGGATAAGCTTGTTTTGGTTTTACTTTGTTGTTTTACATTTGCTGTTTTTTTTTCATGGACATGTATTTTGGGGGTGATACCTGACGTGGGGATGCCATGGATATTCTGTGGTAGCCACAACACTGTGCTGGGTAGAGAATTTAGAGTGGCGAAACCTATATAGGCCATTGTATTCTCCTGATGAGCCTTATGTTGGGTGTTGCCTCTGAATTATTTGTGTATGTTATTTTTTCTATGTTTGGTAAATGACGACTTATACTTATTGACGACATGACTGCCTGTCCATGGATTATTCTTATGGTTGATTGTGTGTGGCTTTGCTGTTTGACCTATGTGATTGTATGGATGAGTAGGGTTAAGGCCTCATTCAAGTGCTGGTCTATATTAATCACTAATTTAGGAAAACAGTCTTCCTTTTCTCCTTCTGTCTCTTTTTTTTTTTTTTTTTTTTTTTTTTTTTGTGTGTTTGTGCTGTAGCATTGGTGATTTCTCTTTTCATGATATTATTCCAGGTTGGATCCAGTGCTGGTGGAGAAAATTTTTTTTTAGTTTTCTCCCCGACAGACCTTTACCCTGGTCCCGGTTTTTAACCTGATATTGTTAATTATTGGTGAGATGGCACTTCTGCAAATTTCATGTTCTTTCATCTTTTTGTTTATGTATTTATTGACCTATTGACCTTGGCATGTTTTTTGGACTTTGATTGTTGGATTTTAATTTGGATGTTGGTTTGTTTTGGATTTATTTTCAATAACTTTTTATGCAACAAAACACAAATATTAGCATCGGAACTCGGAACGATTTTTTGAAAGTTAGTAAGTGTAAAAGTCGTTGTTTTCTTTGCCAAGATCATTTTGTCCCACGGACTTCTGTTAAAAGTACATTGTATAATAAAAATTTTGCATGCAAGTTACGTGGTAATGTTAATTGTAGAACAACCAATGTAATTTACCTATTAGAATGTAATAAATGCTGCCTACAATATGTGGGGGAAACAACTAATAATATTTATAAAAGATTTTCTGGACATAAGACAACAGTTAATAATGAAAAAACTAATAACTATCTAGTTCAACATTGTAATAATGGTAAATGTTCCATATCAGATATAACTGTCAGTATTTTAGAAAATTTAGAATTAGAAAATTTAAATAAAGAAGAGAAGAATAATAGACTACGTAAACAGGAGGATTTCTGGATCCATACTCTTGGTACAGCTTATCCTTTTGGGCTTAATGATCGTGTAGCAAAATATGGTGACATGTCTCATGTTGTTGTTAAATGTATTGATGGTTTTATGGACCATCCTTCTTTTACTTGTCCTACTAAACGTAAAAAACGATCGAGAGGACATAGGAAAAATAATAGAAAAAATGAATTAGATGTACATATGCTTTCTATAGATCTATGCCAGCTACTTGAATCTAGGGGTATGATTTCTGTAATAAAGTGTCTAAATAATTTATCCAAGAGGAATTTAATCAAACTTTTCTGGATTGTTAAGAATAATACAGCTCTTGATTATAATTTTAAAGTAATATGTGATACAATTTGCATTCTAACTAAAACGAAATTATTTCAAAAAAGAAAAAGTTCGATAAGATTAGTAATAAGGATAACAGATTATATTTACCTATTAATTTTACTTGTAAGCAGATTGATGATATTAATTTACCAGAAATTTTAAATCAGCGGCATGTGAAACAGGCCCTTCCTAGTAATTTAAATTATAATGATAGTCCAGTTTTAACTTATAAATTTTCAAAAACTATTGGGCAAATTATTTTAATTATAATTTAATACTAAAAAAACTAGATAGTGATATAAATTGGAAACCGGTTTGTAATTGTAAGCAACTTGGCCCATTTGTAAATCCTACTTACAAACATGTTATAACAGGGGACTTGTCAATAATAAAGCAAGATGATCTTCAAATTATAATGAATAAAGGGGCTAATTTCCGTCTTTCTCATCATCTGAAACCATCGAGTGTTCTTGATGGCTTGGAAATGATTTTGATTTATTTATTGATAAGTGGTGTAAGAAAGAGAATAAAAATAAAGAGAGTTTTCAAAGTTGGAAGAATTTAATTATTAGTAGAGTAAGAAATAAAATATATTCTAACTTAAAAAATAGTAACACTAAATCATTATTTTATAATGCGAAGATTAAACAAGCAATTGCTAATCTAAAGAATGAATTTGTAATTGTGCCAGTGGATAAAGCTAATAATAATTTTGCCATAATTTGTCAGAAGCTGTATTGTGATATCTTAAAAAGGGAGTTATGCACAACTAATGTTTACGAAAAGGTAAATATAGAGGATGAGAATTTAATTGGAAAGACTGAAGAAATACTTTTTAAAAATTTTAATATTAAAATAAATGACAATGATAAAAAGTTCCCTTTCCTATATTGGACTGTAAAATTTCATAAGAATCCCCCTAAACCACGGTTTATTGCTGGAGCAGCTAAATGTCCAACCCGCATTGCTGCTACTGACCTCTCTTTAATTTAAAGGAAATTGTAAATAAACTTAAAACCTATTGTTCTGGTATTAAAAAATTTTCGAATTTTAATCCATATTGGAGTGTTAATAATTCACTGCAGGTGATAGATTCTTTAACAATGGTTTTAGCTAAAAGAATTGAGTCTTTCGATTTTGCGACAATGTATACTAATTTATCACTTAATGTAGTGTTTGATAATTTAAAAACTGTTATCAAGAAATCTTTCCTCTTATCTAGTAAAAGGTTCTTAAAAATAGACATTTATAATAAAAAAGCTATATGGACAAAGTGCTTTAATACTACAGTTAACTTGAGATGTTACAGCTTGGATATGATTTTTGAGTATTGGAATTTGTTTTATATAATACTTATATAAGATTTGGGGGTGATTTGTACAAGCAAATTTTGGGAATTCCCATGGGGGGGAATGCCAGCCCATTTATAGCTGACTTGTTTTTAAGTCAACTAGAATATAAATATATGATGGATAAGTATAATCCAATTAATTTAAAACATGCTTTGTCAAATAATAAAAGATATTTAGATGATATTTTGGTCTTAAATTGTAAGGATTTCATTGATATTTCTAAAGATATATATCATCAAGCGTTATTCTTGAGCCTAGTCATGGCGCTGGTCATGAAGATCATTTCTTAGATTTAAATATTAATATTTGTGATAATAATAAATTAAGTTTTAAAATGTATAATAAAACGGATGATTTTGATTTTGAAGTGATTAGTTCCCCATTCCCTGAAAGTAATATACACTCAAATATCACATATTCAGCGTTTTTCTCACAGTTACTTCGTTATGCAAGGATTTGTAGTAATTATATTGATTTTAAAAATAGATGTAAAATCTTAAGCCAAAAATTGATATCAAGAGGTTTTTCTGCAAATAAATTAACTTGGCAATTTAAAAAATTTAGTTTTCAGTATAACGAACTTTTAAATAAATATCAGAAGAATTATCTAGAAATACTTAAAGAAATTTTTAACTAATTTCGGAGGTTCGAGAAATGTTGTCACAGCGCCATTTATTTTGAATTGTATCGGATTTTCTAAAAAATTAGCCACATGGTAAAGATGAATTCTATAATTGTTTAGTTCATCCAGGTTTTTTGCAATGTGTTAATATTTGTGATTTGGTAAAATTTGTAATATTTAGTTTACCTATTGTTGCTAAAGGGAGGGATATATTAACAGGATAAGCTTGTTTTGGTTTTACTTGGTTGTTTTACATTTGCTGTTTTTTTTTTCATGGACATGTATTTTGGGGGTGATACCTGACGTGGGGATGCCATGGATATTCTGTGGTAGCCACAACACTGTGCTGGGTAGAGAATTTAGAGTGGCGAAACCCTATATAGGCCAGTGTATTCTCCTGATGAGCCTTATGTTGGGTGTTGCCTCTGAATTATTTGTCTATGTTATTTTTTCTATTGTTTGGTAAATGACGACTTATACTTATTGACGACATGACTGCCTGTCCATGGATTATTCTTTATGGTTGATTGTGTGTGGCTAAGCTGTTTGACCTATGTGATTGTATGGATGAGTAGGGTTAAGGCCTCATTCAAGTGCTGGTCTATATTAATCACTAATTTAGGAAAACAGTCTTCCTTTTCTCCTTCTGTCTCTTTTTTTTTTTTTTTTGTGTGTTTGTGCTGTATCATTGGTGATTTCTCTTTTCATGATATTATTCCAGGTTGGATCCAGTGCTGGTGGAGAAAATTTTTTTTTAGTTTTCTCCCCGACAGACCTTTACCCTGGTCCAGGTTTTTAACCTGATATTGTTAATTATTGGTGAGATGGCACTTATGCAAATTTCATGTTCTTTCATCTTTTTGTTTATGTATTTATTGACCTATTGACCTTGGCATGTTTTTTGGACTTTGATTGTTGGATTTTGATTTGGATGTTGGTTTGTTTTGGATTTATTTTCAATAACTTTTTATGCAACAAAACACAAATATTAGCCTCGGAACTCGGAACGATTTTTTGAAAGTTAGTAAGTGTAAAAGTCGTTGTTTTCTTTGCCAAGATCATTTTGTCCCACGGACTTCTGTTAAAAGTACATTGTATAATAAAAATTTTGCATGCAAGTTACGTGGTAATGTTAATGGTAGAACAACCAATGTAATTTACCTATTAGAATGTAATAAATGCTGCCTACAATATGTGGGGGAAACAACTAATAATATATATAAAGATTTTCTGGACATAAGACAAAAGTTAATAATGAAAAAACTGATAACTATCTAGTTCAACATTGTAATAATGGTAAATGTTCCATATCAGATATAACTGTCAGTATTTTAGAAAATTTAGAATTAGAAAATTTAAATAAAGAAGAGAAGAATAATAGACTACGTAAACAGGAGGATTTCTGATCCATACTCTTGGTACAGCTTATCCTTTTTGGCTTAATGATCGTGTAGCAAAATATGGTGACATGTCTCATGTTGTTGTTAAATGTATTGATGGTTTTATGGACCATCCTTCTTTTACTTGTCCTACTAAACGTAAAAAACGATCGAGAGGACATAGGAAAAATAATAGAAAAAATGAATTAGATTTACATATGCTTTCTATAGATCTATGCCAGCTACTTGAATCTAGGGGTATGATTTCTGTAATAAAGTGTCTAAATAATTTATCCAAGAGGAATTTAATCAAACTTTTCTGGATTGTTAAGAATAATACAGCTCTTGATTATAATTTTAAAGTAATATGTGATACAATTTGCATTCTAACTAAAACGAAATTTATTTCAAAAAGAAAAAGTTCGATAAGATTAGTAATAAGGATAACAGATTATATTTACCTATTAATTTTACTTGTAAACAGATTGATGATATTAATTACCAGAAATTTTAAATCAGCGGCATGTGAAACAGGCCCTTCTTAGTAATTTAAATTATAATGATAGTCCAGTTTTAACTTATAAATTTTCAAAAACTATTGGGCAAATTATTTTTAATTATAATTTAATACTAAAAAAACTAGATAGTGATATAAATTGGAAACCGGTTTGTAATTGTAAGCAACTTGGCCCATTTGTAAATCCTACTTACAAACATGTTATAACAGGGGACTTGTCAATAATAAAGCAAGATGATCTTCAAATTATAATGAATAAAGGGGCTAATTTCCGTCTTTCTCATCATCTGAAACCATCGAGTGTTCTTGATGGCTTGGAAAATGATTTTGATTTATTTATTGATAAGTGGTGTAAGAAAGAGAATAAAAATAAAGAGAGTTTTCAAAGTTGGAAGAATTTAATTATTAGTAGAGTAAGAAATAAAATATATTCTAACTTAAAAAATAGTAACACTAAATCATTATTTTATAATGCGAAGATTAAACAAGCAATTGCTAATCTAAAGAATGAATTTGTAATTGTGCCAGTGGATAAAGCTAATAATAATTTTGCCATAATTTGTCAGAAGCTGTATTGTGATATCTTAAAAGGGAGTTATGCACAACTAATGTTTACGAAAAGGCAAATATAGAGGATGAGAATTTAATTGGAAAGACTGAAGAAATACTTTTTAAAAATTTTAATATTAAAATAAATGACAATGATAAAAAGTTCCCTTTCCTATATTGGACTGTAAAATTTCATAAGAATCCCCCTAAACCACGGTTTATTGCTGGAGCAGCTAAATGTCCAACCCGCATTGCTGCTACTGACCTCTCTTTAATTTTAAAGGAAATTGTAAATAAACTTAAAACCTATTGTTCTGGTATTAAAAAATTTTCGAATTTTAATCCATATTGGAGTGTTAATAATTCACCGCAGGTGATAGATTCTTTAACAATGGTTTTAGCTAAAAGAATTGAGTCTTTCGATTTTGCGACAATGTATACTCATTTATCACTTAATGTAGTGTTTGATAATTTATAAACTGTTATCAAGAAATCTTTCCTCTTATCTAGTAAAAGGTTCTTAAAAATAGACATTCATAATAAAAAAGCTATATGGACAAACTGCTTTAATACTACAGTTAACTTGAGATGTTACAGCTTGGATATGATTTTTGAGTTATTGGAATTTGTTTTATATAATACTTATATAAGATTTGGGGGTGATTTGTACAAGCAAATTATGGGAATTCCCATGGGGGGGAATGCCAGCCCATTTATAGCTGACTTGTTTTTAAGTCAACTAGAATATAAATATATGATGGATAAGTATAATCCAATTAATTTAAAACATGCTTTGACAAATAATAAAAGATATTTAGATGATATTTTGGTCTTAAATTGTAAGGATTTCATTGATATTTCTAAAGATATATATCCATCAGAGCTTGTTCTTGAGCCTAGTCATGGCGCTGGTCATGAAGATCATTTCTTAGATTTAAATATTAATATTTGTGATAATAATAAATTAAGTTTTAAAATGTATAATAAAACGGATGATTTTGATTTTGAAGTGATTAGTTTCCCATTCCCTGAAAGTAATATACACTCAAATATCACATATTCAGCGTTTTTCTCACAGTTACTTCGTTATGCAAGGATTTGTAGTAATTATATTGATTTTAAAAATAGATGTAAAATCTTAAGCCAAAAATTGATATCAAGAGGTTTTTCTGCAAATAAATTAACTTGGCAATTTAAAAAATTTAGTTTTCAGTATAACGAACTTTTAAATAAATATCAGAAGAATTATCTAGAAATACTTAAAGAAATTTTTAACTAATTTCGGAGGTTCGAGAAATGTTGTCACAGCGCCATTTATTTTGAATTGTGTTTCTAATTGAGCGGATTTTCTAAAAAATTAGCCACATGGTAAAGATGAATTCTATAATTGTTTAGTTCATCCAGGTTTTTTGCAATGTGTTAATATTTGTGATTTGGTAAAATTTATAATATTTAGTTTACCTATTGTTGCTAAAGGGAGGGATATATTAACATGATAAGCTTGTTTTGGTTTTACTTGGTTGCTTTACATTTGCTGTTTTTTTTTCATGGACATGTATTTTGGGGGTGATACCTGACTTGGGGATGCCATGGATATTCTGTGGTAGCCACAACACTGTGCTGGGTAGAGAATTTAGAGTGGCGAAACCCTATATACGCCAGTGTATTCTCCTGATGAGCCCTTATGTTGGGTGTTGCCTCTGAATTATTTGTCTATGTTATTTTTTCTATTGTTTGGTAAATGACGACTTATACTTATTGACGACATGACTGCCTGTCTATGGATTATTCTTTATGGTTGATTGTTTGTGGCTATGCTGTTTGACCTATGTGATTGTATGGATGAGTAGGGTTAAGGCCTCATTCAAGTGCTGGTCTATATTAATCACTAATTTAGGAAAACAGTCTTCCTTTTCTCCTTCTGTCTCTTTTTTTTTTTTTTTTTTTTTTTTTTTTTTTGTGTTTGTGCTGTAGCATTGGTGATTCTCTTTTCATGATATATTTCACACTCACTTGGGATATTTCCAATTCCCATGAATAAGTCTTCATGTGTATTTCTAAGGCTTGTGAGCACTGATCATGACGTTGTTTCTACATTAATATTAGTTTGACTAGATTCTTGTCTGTACTATATTTACGTCCTAATATAGGCAAAAAAGATGGCAGGGATGATGAAAAATTTGTGATTTGGAGTTTTATTTTGTACTTACAGGGTAATATACAGTATCTAAGGGTAGATAAGGTGGATCCACTGTAACTTATTAGTCTTTGGGTAGATTGTTTGATTTCTGGTTTTGGACTAAGCCTTTTTTATTGTTTCATATGGTATGATGAGCTCCTGTGTGAATTTTGGAATTCACATGTACTTTGTCATTAATGTAAATTGGAGCATACATTTCATCTTTGGTGGTATTTTGCTGTATAGAAAGTAGGAGTATTCCAGGAGTATTCCAGACTTTAGCAAAAGGGCTCAGCTTCTTGTACTTCAAACATTTTTTCTTAATTTTTTGCTAGGCATATATGATCTTTGTCATAATATGCACTGCAAGCAGTCTTTATTTTTGAAAAGCAGTCTTTACTTTTGACAACAGTCCCAGGTGGTCCTTATTCTTGACTGGGTCTTCTTTTTGATTTGGCATCTATTTCATGTTTTATAACTGTATAATCAGATTAGTTTTCAAAGGATTTCAACTGTGCTTGGGTCGTCTCATAGAGTTTGTATGTTTTAAGTGTTCAATCAAGTGTCTGGCTATGTCCTTCAGCAAGTAATTTCTCACAATTACAAGAATTCAATATTCCACACACAATTTTGTCTCGGAGCATTTCGTTTTGATTTGTGTATTTGCACGGTTTCACAAGAAGTTTCAATCCAGTGGTGTATCTTTGAGCTTTTTTAAGAAAAAATTCAATTTTGTCTTTATCCTTGCTAGTAAGTTCAAGTGTTTTGAATATGTTTCGTCCTTTTTCCCGAATTTGTAGATATACACACTGTGAGCGTGCCCGAATTCTCAAGTATGCAGAATTAATTTCGCATCCGTCTGGAATTCTTCGAAGAATTCTCAGTCCGGACTAGAATTTCATCTGTAATTATCGCAGGGTTATGGCGTCAAAAACACCACGAAAAAATTCTACGAAATTGCAGCATTTATCTGAGGTTTTTCAGAAGAAACTAAAGAAAGATAGCGGCGATCCATATCCAAAGCATAAGGAAGACCAGAGCATAAGGAAGAAAGATCTGTTTCCAGAAAGATTTCAAATTCCAAAAATCTGTGACAAAAAACTTCCACTGCGAGTAGCTAAAAATATCTCAGTTTAAAAAAAAAAATTATTTGTGATCAGCAGCTTTTAGATGATTATTATTAAGGATGTAGATCTTCACCTTGCTCAGTGATCATAGAGCTTTAATTGTATGATAACTGCTAAATACAATGATCATTGACTTCTTGTCCTGTTATTCTTGAAGCAAAAATTAAGCTGTTTTAAACAAAGAGAAAACACAAAATTTCTCATGCCCTGCTAAAGGATTATCTCTAAGCAGAGTAATAGCTGATCAGCAGTTGTTTGATAGCTGTTTAATAAAGTGATTGTTAATATTCTAGTTGAGTGACTTCTTGTTATCTCAGAAAGGAGTAAGGTTAGGAAATTGAAACTTTCAAGGGTGGGTCTACAGGCTAAAGTATATCCTGGGAAGGGATTCTAGAGTACCCACCTCCACTCCTTCTCCCTCTAGAGAGCCCTGAAATTCGCCTATCTGACAGGTTTGACAAGTTTGTCAAAATTGAAATTTTAACAAAACAACCTTAAGTTTTAGTTACCAGTTACCAAAATGCAATTCCTGTTATGAGTAGAATTCTGATCCATATCAATATTTTTTTTTTCAAAATTTAGGAAATGTATTGGCATATCTTTGAAACCTTATAAATTTGATTGAGCAAAGTTGTGAAGCTGAAAACAATTTTGTTGTACTTCATTCAACAGTAGATCTATTTCACAAGATTTCACTTTTATAACCCATATTTTGAAGGTTGGGGCCCTCTAGAGGGAGAAGGAATAGAGGTAGGTATTTCAAAGTACCTTCCAAGGACATACTTTAGCCTGTAGATGCATCCCTGAAAGTTTCATTTTCTTAACATTTCTGAGATAGCAAGAAGTCAATCAACTAGAATTTTACCAAATGATTTTCTTTCAAATAAAATTGATCTACCCCAAATATGGTGATATTCCTATCTTCACTAACTTTACTCCTTTCACTAACTTCAGCAAATCAACAAAAATTCTACTTTTTGTGTATAGAGCCCCCTCCTCTTTCCCTATTTGACCTAAGGTCAATGAAAAAGACTATAAAAGCCTTAGCCTTTATGACCTAGGGTCATATTCTCAGAATCTAAATCAAACAGATGGATGGACAAATAGATATTGCAATGTCTGTGTCATCTATAGTTAACACATTTGATCCCAGAAAAGATTTAACAAATTTTATCATTGTCACATCAAATTTAGCATACTGATGAATCTGATATTTGCCTTGTAGTGTCCTTTTTCAAATACTATTTATCCGAAATAAAAAAAGTCTTTTATTTATGCTGTTTAAGATGTTTATAATTTTACAGAATGTTATATTTGAGTGTGGGTGTGTGCTAGGATTAACAATGCTGATGACAGCAAAGGTCCTTTCATTTGTGGCACCAGAGAGTATTGAATCCCTGACCCTAAACTCCTGAGTCAACTGTCATATTCGACATATGTGAAAAAATGTATTTAATTTTTTTTGGCTCCTAAAGGTGTAGTTTAAAATAGTCAGAGCTTTGGGGTGTGAATCCCCTTATTTGTCCTGTTGGAAGGAGGCTAGTACTGTACTTGCAATTTTCATAGTTTCTTGTTAATCTTATAATCTCAATTTTTGCAATTTTCTTGTTTCTTTACCACTTCAATGGTATTCGATGAACCTGTTCTTTGTAATATGCCTTTACTGTATTTGGGATATATCTGTAGGCTTCTCTTTGATACTCTACAATAGCATCCTTATTTAGATCAGGTTGCATGTAGCTTTTTCTAAATGTTGTCAAGTCTATTAAGTCACTTATACCTGATGCTTTCCCTACTGTTTTTAGTTGATAAAAAAAAATCCAAAGAAAGTTCCTATTGAAAAGAGCCCAAAAGTGAGATTGAATTTATCAAAGCTTGGAGGTTTGCCCCTTCAGTCTGCTGAAACAAAACAGATTCATAATTGAAGCTTTGTTCATTTCAATCTTAAGAGTGACCTACATTTGTGACAATTCATTAAACGATTTTAAAGGGATGATTTTATTTATTTATTTGTCTTGTTTGAATTCTAAATGTTTTTTTAAATTCTTTAAATTGATATACATTCCTTACAAATTAATTAGTTGCACCACAGTTCCATTTGCAAGTTTTGACCTACTTTGTAACCTTTGGTCTCAAAATTGCATATAAATTTATTGAAGCTAGGGAACATAGAACTCCTGTCTGTTTGAAGAAAATGGTTGGATGTAAGTTGGTTTAATTACACTAAAGTCTTAGGGCCATTGCAATTAAAACAATACAATAAAGATTAACTATAAAATACTTGACATTACATAAGTATAACAGTCACAAAGAAAAACGATTCACAAAATTTTACTTTTGTGCTCAGTTGCCAACGTGAGCAATTGCCTAAATTTTTAAACCTTGCAAAACATTCACCAGCCATCTCTCATGACCCACACTCTTGTCTATACATCAATAATTCATTGAAAAGGAACAACTACCCTACTGACATTTCTTCATTTGTACTTATGTTTAATAAGTTTAAAAGAAAGCTTATTTGGCTAAGTCAGAAGCCCAGTAAAGGACCAGGTGGTCCTTTAGCCAGGAAGTGCAATAGGAAGCTAGGGGCCAGCCATCCTGTACTTTTGCATGCCCTTCCTGCTTACTGTCCCCACATTTCTTTAGGTAACCTTTTAAGGTTGGGCCAATTCTAGCTGAGCTACCAGAGTCACATCACTGATCCCTGTCCCAAACCAAATAAACTGGTAATGCCAGAAATTAAACCTGTGCTCTTTTGACAAAGGATTCTCAAGCTAGAGAGCCAGCCACTTAGGAAGGAACACAAATGTTACCACAGAACAACAATTGTTTGAAAAAAGAAAATATTAAAAAAAAACTCGTCATAGTTGCTGCCCATAAACAAAATGCATTTTATTTTGACAAATTAAATTTAAGACAGGTATCAACAAAACTCCATCAGGAATTGTATTTACTTAAAATACAATAAGCAATATGAAAGCTTAGTTTTGTGATATTCTAGTCTTGAAATAATACAAAATAAGAAAAACTATTTGTTCTATTTGTTTTCCACAAGCTCATTTGAGACTGCAATATGCCCATGGTGCACTTATAATCTCTCTAAAATGATTTAAACAGAAGGAATTGTAAATTCTTTGTGTTTCTGATTCTTAGCAGCAGCTTTGTAATGGAAAATCTCAGTTCTATTAGCCTACTAGATGCGGTCTAGATGGTTCTGGAGACGTTTACATTTTATTTTCTCTAGACATATATTTAGTGCATAAGTGGATATGCACTATGTTACAAATCTAATGATCACCCAATTTGCATGACCACTAGATTTCAAAGGCCAGGGAAAATTCGATCCTTGAATCTAGTTATGACCTTTGATCTTGGTTCTGATCAGCAAGAAAAATATTAACATAATTCTCTAAACTTGGAACTTTTTAAGACAACTTCTTAGCAAAGCAAATGCAAAACAAAAGAATTCAGCTAAAAGGTGGTAAAATATAGGACATATCTAATTGGTCTAAATAATCAAGGCCTATAAACACAACTGCATTCTAATCTCAATTCTTTGTGTTTCTGATTCTTAGCAGCAGCTTTGTAATGGAAAATCTCAGTTCTATTAGCCTACTAGATGCGGTCTAGATGGTTCTGGAGACGTTTACATTTTATTTTCTCTAGACATATATTTAGTGCATAAGTGGATATGCACTATGTTACAAATCTAATGATCACCCAATTTGCATGACCACTAGATTTCAAAGGCCAGGGAAAATTCGATCCTTGAATCTAGTTATGACCTTTGATCTTGATTACCATCATAAAAAAGTCATGTGCCTTACTTATTGTTAGGTATAGGCCTACCAAAGACAATAGTAAATGCTAGATATACCCAGTATTTGACCTAAGCTATCCAAAATCAAAGTCTTGACAATTGTGCATGCATTATCTATAAGATAAAAAATTGCTCCTCCATCACACAGAGCAAAAGAATGTCCAGTACTTTAATTTGCAGTAGTAGCAAAGTGATTAGGAGCTACATGGAAGCTGTTTTCAATCTGATGGTTGATTTCTGTTTCTTCTCCTACTACTGAGTTGCTGTTGAGTAGGAGTTCGAGCTTCAAAGAACAAATGACAAAAACAGTTTTCGGACTGAGTATTCAGAATTAATCCTGCATCCGGATGCAGCATTCTTTGTGAAATAAGATTTCGGATACGGTCTGTATCTTCCCATCTTTTCCAGCCAATGGACCATTAAACGTCAATCTTGTATAAACTTCAAATTTTGCCCATTCATGATCAAGATTTTTAGCATCTCAATTGATAGTTGGAGGACCTGTTATTCCTTCCATTGTTTATTTTTGGTATTATCCGACATCATGTAGAAATACCTTAGACAGGAAGGGTTGTTACTAGCCGAAGTTTTTGATCAAAAATTAACATAATGACCATCTCAAGTACAATTAAATAAAAAAAACTATTTTTTTTAGCTGAAAGTAAGGAGCGACATTAAAACTTAGAACGCACAGAAATTACTCCGTATATGAAATGGGTTGTCCCCTCCGCAATCCCTCACTCTTTGCGCAAAAGTTATTAATTGTTTTAAAAAGTACAATTGTGGCAAAGAGTCAAACTTTAGAGTAAAGAGCGAGGGATTGCGGAGGGGACAACCCATTTCATATACGGAGTAATTTCTGTTCGTTTTAAGTTTTAATGTCGCTCCTTACTTTCTGCTAAAAAAATTGGTTTTTTTTATTTAATTTCTGAAAGTTTTTGAATTAGTGCATGTTTGGTTTTGGCTCTCCGCACATAAATTATTAAAATGAAATTTGTATATTAATTTTTTTTGGCTAAATGACTTTCTCTTAGTTTTGATCAGACGATTTTGAGAAATAAAGGGTGGAGAAGGAGGTCTAGTTGCCCTCCAATTTTTTCGGTTACTTAAAAAGGCAACTAGAACTTTTAATTTTTTAACGAACGTTTTTACTATTAAAAAGATATACGTAACTTAAGAATTAACTTACGTAACAAACTTTCATAATCTTATATTTTTATTATGTATACGAGGGGGTTTGTACCCTCGTTAATACCTTGCTCTTTACACTAAATCGTAAGTTTTGTCCCAATTTTTTAAGAACACCCCTGAATCAGAAAGGCCGTAGAATAAATAGTTGAAATTACTAAAAATACTTTAGCATAAAGAGCGAGGTATTTATCTCTTCCTAAATACTTCGCTCTTTAGGATAAAGTATTTTTAGAACCCCTCATATGCGTAACAATCTCTGTTCGTTTTAACTTTCAATGTACTGTAGATAGGAGCTTGAAAATTCTACAGTAGGGTTCTCTGATACGCTGAATCTGATGGTGTGATTTTTGTTAAGATTCTATGACTTTTAGGAGGTGTTTCCCCCTATTTTCTAAAATAACACGACTTTTCTCAGGCTCGTAACTTTTGATGGGCAAGACTAAACTTGATGAAACTTATATATTTGAAATCAGCATTAAAATGCGATTCTTTTGATGTAGCTATTGGTACCAAAATTTCATTTTTTAGACTTTTGGTTACTATTGAGCCGGGTCACTCCTTACTACAGTTTGTTACCACGAACTGTTTGATGTATATTTTTCACTGTGCGAGTCGGTAAAACCATTTACCAACCGAGATTTAGATTTTGGTACACATCATTTCACTATTTTAATGCTGTTTATTTAACCAAATGAAAAATTGTGGCGCCATCTGTAAAATCACTGCAGGAGTCAGTAAAACAGCTGTGTTTACTGACCAAGTTCGAAATTTCTGTAGATGACATGTCAGTATTTTCGTGGTCTTTATTGAATTGAACAAATTATTTTACCGACTTGTTTTTTGACCGAGTGCCCAAAATATTGGGAGGGGGGCCTTCCCCCCATAAGTGACGACCCTGTAGACAGATAAATCTTTATTCTAACCCAAGCACCTGTAACAAAACATCTAATATAAACAAAGCAAAACATAACAGGCAAGAATCTAAGCAGCACTTAGAAAAGAACAAGCAGGAGATAGAAGGTGAAATTAAGTGAGATATAGAGGCGGCTTTATCATATACAGCACTTCCTTAAATCATAAGGGTTAAACTGGTCAGCTCACTACTCAGTGGATTACCCATGATTTTTTATATTAATTTAAGAGCACAAAAGATTGCACAAGAAAGGAAAAATCCGTAAATCCAAAAAAATACACACTTTTATTATTAATAAAATTCACAAGACCCATAAACATGATGATCACTGTCTCACCAGTAGACGTCTTAACCCTCTCTCTCTCTCTATATATATATATATATATATATATATATATATATATATATATGTATATCTATATCTATAAAAATAAGTTGTCTGTGTCTCTGTGGGTCTGTCGGGTGACGTCATGTTTGTATGTTGACTGACGTCATGTTTTCGACTGACGAAATTACAGACCAGGACATCGGGACACAAATGACGATCGGGACACCGGCAGATAGGGAATATAATTGACGACCGGGACAATCAAAGAGAAAGCGACCGGGACACAAGGAATGTTCGATTAGCAATCACCATCAACAAAGCACCGGGACACAAATGACGACCGGGACACAGGGAGTATAAATGACGACCAGGACATAAGTAAAAAAACTAAAGAAACTAAAAAAAAGGTAAAAACTACAAAAAAACTAAAAAGAAAAAAAACCTAAAAACTAATAAAAAAACTAAAAAAGCTAAAAAACTAAAAAAACTAAAAAAGAAAAAAAAAGAAAAAAAGAAAAAAATGAAAAATAAAGGAGAAAAACAAAACTAAAAAAAATAAAAAAAAATAAAAAGAATAAAGAAAAAAAACTAAAAAAAACTATAAAAAAAGTAAAAACCAAAAAAAAACTAAAAAGAAAAAAAGGAGAAAAATGCAAAAATTTATTTCATCATATACCATTTCAAAAACGAAAGTATATACAGTCCGGGACACAAATGATGACCGGGACACAGGGAATATAAATGACGACCGGGACATAGGGACACAACTACAACGGGGACGCCGGGGGGCACAGGGGGATATATAAATGACAACGGGGACATAGGGAATGTTCGATTAGCAATCACCATCGACAAAGCTCAAGGGCAGTCACTAGAATCATGAGGTATAACTAAAAAAACTAAAACCTAAAAAAAAGACCAATTCAAAAACGAATGTATATACAGACCGGGACACCGGGACACAAGGGAAATAAATGACGCCCGGGACCCTCAAAGAGAAATCACAGACTGGGACACCGGGACACAAATGACGACCGGGACACATGGAATATAAATGGCAACCGGGACATAGGGAAACAACTACAACGGGGACGCCGGGGGGCACAGGGGGATATATAAATGACGACGGCGACACAGGGAATCGTCGATTAGAAATCACCATCAACAAAGCTCAAGGGCAATCATTAGAATCATGAGGTATAGATCTGAATACGGATTGTTTTCCCATGGACCATTATATGTTGCATGTTCAAGAGTCGGTAAACCTGACAATCTATTTATATGCACAGACAATGGGATAGCAAAGAATGTTGTATATTCGCAAGTTTTACGTAGTTAAAAACATATATATATATATATATATATATATATATATCTATCAATATTCACAGGTGGGACATAGGGACACAACTAAAATGGCGCGTAACTAATATGGCGCGTAACGACTTACGCGCGCGGGGGGGCTTAGGGAGGGCGCAAAGCGCCCCCACCAACTAGGTGTTGGGGTGACGCAAAGCGCCATCTATATATATGAAAATAAGTTGTCTGTGTTTGTGTGGGTCTGTCGGGTGACGTCATGTTTGTGTGTTGACTGACGTCATGTTTTCGACTGACGAAATTACAGACCGGGACATCGGGACACAAATGACGACCGGGACACCGGCATATTGGGAATATAAATGACGACCGGGACACTCAAAGAGAAAGCGACCGGGACACAAGGAATGTTCGATTAACAATCACCATCAACAAAGCACCGGGACACAAATCACGACCGGGACACGGGGGAGTATAAATGACGACCAGGACATCAGTAAAAAAAACTAAAAAAAACTAAAAAAAAGGTTAAAACTACAAAAAAACTAAAAAGAAAAAAAAGCTGAAAACTTTTTTCAGCGCTTTTTCAGGAATCGGGATGAAGCTTGGTGGATGGAATAAACAAATGTCCTTAATACGTGATTGACAGAATCGTACTGGATTCGCTCTCTTTGGGGGAGTTGGGGGGAGGGGTTCAGTGATTTGGCTAGTTTGGTGCTTCTGGACATGCTAGGACGATGAAAATTGATAGGTGTGTCAGGGAGCTGCACTATTTGACTTGATAAAGTCGTTTTCCCAGATTCGACCATCTGGGGGGCTAAAGGGAGAGGACAAATTAGAAAAAATTAGGTATTTATAACTTACGAGTGGGTGATCGGATCTTAATGAATTTTGATATTTAGAAGGACATCGTGACTCAGAGCTCTTATTTTAAATCCTGACCGGCATTAAGCCTCTTATTTTCCTTTTTAAATCAATCTATTGATTCATAGAATTTTGTTAGAGCTCATACCATCTGATCTCTTGGCTCTTAGCTCTTGTCGCCTCGTCGCAAGTGCCATATCCTGATCATGAATTGTATCTGATCATGAGCCATCTGAATTTGTAAATATTTTTTGTGGTTCGCCACAAGGGACTAAATTAGGCCCGCTTTCTTTTCTTATTGTTTTTAACCGTATTTTAACAACAATACGTGAGCGTTTTAAATTTGCTGATGATTTAACTGTTTTATCACTGCGACTAAGCCCTCCGACTACTGAACAGTCTGACTTGATCAAAATCTATCATGATCTAAAAGCCGAATTAGGAAAGGTAAAACTGGCGGTCAGTGAAACTAAGAGTTCTTATATGACATTTTCCTTCCTAAAGGGTAACAACCACTCTTCTCATAATTCCATACTGCCAACAAAGAAAACTGTTAAAATACTTGGGATTCTTTTGGACGATGATTCAAGATGGAATTCGTACGTTGACTATCTGACTAAAACAGGCGCCTCGCTTTTACATTCATTTTCCAACCTAAAAAGATTTGGTACACCAACTGAGGTTTTAAAGTCTGTATACTGCAGCTATGTTAGACCTTCTCTTGAGTATGCATGTCCTGCTTGGCATCCAGGATTGACAAAAGATCAAACAGATAGACTTGAGACGATACAAAAAAGAGCTGTAAAAATTATACTTGGACAAAACTACTCAACTTACGAAGATGCACTGAAACAACTCAATTTGGACTCACTTGATAGTCGTAGACATGGCTTAACATATAGATTTGGACTAAATTGTTTAAATTCCCCAGCTCATTGTCGTCTACTACCCAACTTTGCGAGCCCCCCAACTGGAGGACCAGTTACTAGACTTCGACAAATAAAAAACAATTGTCCACAGTTACTGACTTGCTCAGCATATAGTACTGAGAGATATCGCAAATCATTTGTTCCATATTTTACCCGTCATTTTAATAATATTGACGCGACTAATATTTAATGTTTGATTAATATATTGTTTGTTTAAATTTTCCTGTGAGTGTTTTTGAAGGTATAAATTATTTTTGTCATGACATGCTAATGCTAGCTCCGGCTATTGTAGTGAATAAATATATTCTACTCTATTCTATATGAGCTCTTAGCTCTTGTTTTCCCTTTCAGAATGTCATTATTCGTGAAAAAAAATGAAGCCTCAGATACTAAACAGTGGTGTAGAAAGGGGGGTGGGGGGGTAGTCTATCCCAGGTGCCATCCATGTATGAATGATAAGATTGATTCTAATAAAACTGATGTTAATAGGACTACTATCTTTAAAAATGTTGCATTTTGTTTATATTTTATTACAAATTAAACACTAAATTGTTTGGAGACGAATTCTTTAAAATGCACAATTTACTTTTCCTTTTACTTTTTTGCTTCCATTATGTAAACACTTTTAATGAAAATAATATGAAAAAAACTTCGTTTTCTTAAAGAGTTAAAGAGGCTGCGTCCCAAAGTCGAACCTTAAAACGTACAGGAATTAGAAGAGGCAGTGGGGGGGCTGCCGCCCCCCAAACCCCCAGCTTTTAAAGACTCTTTTGTACAGGTTTTTTGTTTTTTTTGCTAACCCCCCGCTCTTGGCTTCGAGGAGCGGGGGGCGGATAAATTTACAATTTTTTGTAAATTAAAAAGGCCCTCTTTTAATTTACAAAAAATTGAAATGAATGAATAATGGAATAACTTCGAAAAATGTTAAACACAAGAGGACAGGAGAACCATTGCGCCGAAACTAGTAATTAGTAACAATGAAGTCCCCCCACAAAAAACCTATACAAAAGAGTCTTTAAAAGCTGGGGGTTTGGGGGGCGGCAGCCCCCCCACTGCCTCTTCTAATTCCTGTACGTTTTAAGGTTCGACTTTGGGACGCAGCCTCTTTAACTCTTTAAGAAAACGAAGTTTTTTTCATATTATTTCTGTACGTTTTTCTACAATCCATGGTGGATGTAATTTAATAATTCCTGTACTCCTCGTACAGGAATTAGGAGAGGAACCCCCCCCCCCCTCCCCGCTTTTAAATCATTGTATAAAATAGAAAAAAAAATAGATAGAATGACCGAAATGTTTCTTTTGCTCATAAGAAGCTAATATTCTGTTATCTCTCAAATGATAAGCTGTCCAGGTGTTATCAAAATTTTTTTGATGTTGTGAAAAAAAAAACCGCCCGTAAGGGACTTGAACCCTTGACCCGAGGATTAAAAGTCTCACGCTCTACCAACTGAGCTAATAACTTGCATGTGTGTAAATATAACTTCTCAATAGCTTTTAAAAATTTCAAATTAACATGGGCTCTTATGGAGAGAAATCCGTTAATTAAATAGCTAATGCGTGTTTTCTGGAAAACAGGGAAGGAGTTATCGGATCGAGCTGAAATTTCGCGGATAAGCTCCTGGGCCGTAGGGGACCTTAACTTGTGAATTTCAGCCCGATCGGATAATGTTAAAAGGGGGGGGGGTTGGAGGGTCAAAACTTTCGGGGGGTTAAGATTTTCCTACGAAACTTTCCAGGAAAATTACTCGGAGAATTCCGCATCGAATGAGTCTTCGTACACCCAGATCCGATGTCGGATGTGACCTGTAGGCGTCTAGGAAAAAAAAGTAAATGAATTTTAAGTGGCTATGCGTGGTTTCTGGAAAACAGGGAAGGAGTTATCGGATCAAGTTGAAATTTCGCGGATAAGCTCCTGGGTCCTAGGGGACCTTAACTTGTGAATTTCAGCCCGATCGGACAACGTTAAAGGGGGGCTGGGGTTGACAGGTCGAAACTTTCGGCCAGATTTTCCCCATGAAGGAAAAGTTGGAGGGGGATGAAATTTTGCAGGTTTCTTAGTTGGAGCTCGGGCTACGAAATGCATCCCTCCCCATCCCTCTGCGACCACTGGAACCGAAGATCGCTTAACATTGTCGTGTGTCGCCTCTTTATAGAGGCACGAGTGTGCCTCCTTGATTTTGTCAATTGTATGTTTAACAGATAGGAAAAGAAAATCCAAAAAAGCGATGGGGGAGGTGACAAGTTGAAATCTTGCCCCCATTCTCACAAAACCTTTCTATCCCTCTGATCCTGAAAGATGAAAGATTGAGGGCAAAGAGCTATTTAACCTTAATTTTATATTAATGTTGGTTTTTTATGGCACTTGGTATTAACCAAGTGACATATTGCAATCGCAAATTCTGTTGGTCTGTCAGTCCTGGTTTTGCTACT
>NC_088871.1:32609536-32695844 GCF_032884065.1 Artemia franciscana
TGATCGGATCTTAATGAATTTTGATATTTAGAAGGAGCTCGTGACTCAGAGCTCTTATTTTAAATCTCGACCGGCATTAAGCCTCTGATTTTCCTTTTAAAGCAAGCTATCGATTCTTATAATTTTGCCAGAGCTCATACCATATGAGCTCTTGGCTCTTCTGATCTCGTCACAAGTGCAATATGAGCTCTTAGCTCTTGTTTTTATGGCACTTGGTATTTACCAAGGGACATATAGTGATCGCAAGTTCTGTTGGTCTGTCTATCCTGGTTTTGCTAGTTTAGTGACTTTCAGATAAGCTAGGCTGCTGAAATTTGGCAGGCTTATCAGGAATCAGACATGATTAAATGAGAAATGGTCGTTTCCTCAATTCGACCATCTGAGGGGGAGTGGGGGGAGTAATTCGAAAAAATTAGAAAAATGAGTACTTTTAACTTATGAATAGGTGATTGGATCTTAATGACATTTAATATTTAGAAGGATATCATGTCTCAGAGCTCTTATTTTAAATCCCGACCGGATCTGGTGACATTGTGGGGATTTGGGGGGGGGGGAGAAACCTAAAATATTGGAAAACACTTAGAGTGGAGGGGTCGGGATGAAACTTGGTGGGAAAAATAAGCACAAGTCCTAGATACATGACAGACATAACTGGAACAGATCCGTCTCTTTGGGGGAGTTGTGGGGGGGGGAGGCTTAATTCTGAAAAATTAGAAAAAATGAGGTATTTTTAAATTTGAAGGAGTGATCCGATCTTAATGAAATCTCATATTTAGAAGGACCTTGTGACTCCGATCTCTTATTTTAAATCCCGAACAGATCCAGTGTATTTGGGGGGGGGAGTGGGGGGACCGGAATTCCAAGATACATGACTGACATAACCAGACCGGATCCGCTCTCTTTGGTGGAGCTGGGGGGTGGGTAATTTGGTAAAATTAGAAGAAATGAGGTATTTGTAACTAACAAACAGGCGATCAGATCCTAATGAAGTTTGATATTTAGAAGGATCTTGTGCTTTAAAGCTCTCATTTTAAATCCCAACCAGATCCGGTGACGTTGGGGGGAGTTGGAGGGGTAAATCAGAATTATTAGAAAACGTGAAAATTGAGGTATCTTTATCTTATGAATGGGTGATTAGGTCTTAATGAAACTTAATAAAAGGATCTAATGTCTCAGATGCTTCATTTTCAATTCTAATCGGATCCGGGAACATAAGGGGTTGGAGGGGGAAACCGAATTCTTGGAAAATGCTTAGAGTGGATAGATTGGGATGAAACTTGACGGAAAGAATAAGCATAAGCTCTAGATACGTGATTGAAATAATTGGAACGGATCCGCTCTCTTTGGGAGAGTTGGGGGATTTCCAGTGCTTTGGCGAGTTTGGTGTTTCTAGACGTGCTAGTACAATGAAAATTTGTAGGCGTGTCTGGGACCTGCACAAATTGACTTGATACCCGATTCAACCATTTGGGGGGCTGGAGGGAGAGGAAAATCGAAAAAATTAGAGGTATTTTTTACTTATGAATGGGTGATCAGATCATGATGAAATTTGATATTTAGAAGGACCTATGTCTTAGAGCTCTTATTTTGAATCCCGACTGTATCCGGTGATATTGGGGGAGTTGGAGGATCTGAATGACATTCAATATTTAGAAGGATATCATGTCTCAAAGCTCTTATTTTAAATACCCCGGTCTGGTGACATTGGGGGAGTTGGTGGGGGGGAGAAACAGGAAATCTTGGAAAAAGAGATTGGGATGAAACTTGGCGGGAAGAATAAGCACAAGTCCTAGATACATGATTGACATAATCAGCTTTAATCCGCTCTCTTTTGGGGAGTTGGGGTGGTCTTAATTTGGAAAAATTAGAAAAATTGAGGTATTTTTAAGTTAAGAATGGGCGACCAGATCTTAATGAAATTTGATATTTAGAAGTAAATCATGTCTTGGAGCTCTTATTTTAAATCCCGACCAGATCCGGCGACATTGGAGGGAGTTGGAGGGGGAAACTGGAAATGATGGAAAACGCTTAGAGTGGAGAAATGGGATGAAACCTTGTGGGTTGAATAAGCAAATGTCGCAGATACATGGTTGACGCAACCGGACTGGATCCGCTCTCTTTGGGGGAGTTAGGGGGAGGCAGTGATTTGGTGAGTTTGGTGCTTCTGGACGTGCTAGGACAATGAAAATTTGTAGGTGTGTCAGGGACCTGCACAAATTAAGTTGATAAAGTTGCATTTCCCGGTTTGACCCTCTGGGGGGCTGAAGGGACAGGATAAACTGGATAAAATTAGGTATTTTTAACTTATGAGTGGGAGATCAGATCTTAATGAATTTTGATATTTAGAAAGACCTCGTGTCTCAGAGCTCTTATTTTAAATCCTGATTCCTGACCGGCATTAAGCTCTGATTTTCTTTTTATATCTATCTATTAGTTCTTAGAATTTTGCTAGAGCTCATACCATATGGGCTCTTGGCTCTTCTGACCTTGTCACAAGTGCTATATGAGCTCTTAGCTCATGTTTAAATTACTCATTTCTATTCTAAGTTTGGCACACCAAACCCAAAACACTTTAAAGTGAGTTTCATTGCTTTATTTTATTTGATAATAGACCAAATATCTGATAATTTTATCTATATTCAGTATTTTAGGTTCTATGTAAATATGGTAGTCATCAGATAGTTCATGGTAACAAACTGTAAGTAAGTAGAAATACAGCTGAATAGTAATTGAAACTGTAAAAAACAACAGATATATCAAATGGATTGTCTTATTATGCTGGTACCAAATATATAAGATACTTTAAGTCCAGTGTTATTCTTCAAAGACTACAAGCCTGAGAAAATTTGTTAAATTTTGGAAAAAGGGGGAAATCACTCCATAAAAATATCAAAGAAACTTAACGAATATAACACCTTCTGATTCAGCATATCAGAGAACGCAATTATATAGGGTTAAAGCTTCTATCTGCCAAAATGTGGTCTTTCCCAGAAGATGTATTTTTTCCATGAGGATGACAACTATGCCCCCTTCCGCGCCCTTTCCCCCCAAAATTGTTTGATCAAAATTTAGGGATACCTCAGCTATTTTGATTGGCATAGTTGAGAGACCCAATAACTTTGCCTTTGGAGTTAGTTTGATCTCCCACAGCCTCTGGGTAAAGGTCTCAAAATATATTATTTGCCCATTGTTTACATATAATATCTGTTATCTGGAAGTATGCATTCTGTTTTTGGGTAAAGGAATGAATTATCTGCTGGAGGATTTTCTGCAGGGAGAACTTCCCATTGGAAAAGATATTTCTGCAGGATAAAATTTTAAGGGGAAATTTTGCACCGGGGGGATTGGTCAGAATTCCTAAACAAAATTATTTTTATATATTTTAAGTTTCTCTTTTTAAACTCAATCTTACGCGTGGAAATGTTAAGGGTAATTGTCCGGGATAGATTTTTAATGGTATTGAATTGTCTAGATGAATTTCCCGGGGAAAGGAATAATTCTTTCCATGGAATTGGAGTTGGATTTCCTGGCATTTTTAAAAAACCATTTGAAATAAAATAATTTTTTTTCAGTCTGAAAGTGTGCCTAAGAAGCAACATTAAAATAAACAAAAACTATTACATATACAAAGGGGATTGTTTACTACGCGGGTCCAAGCCTTACTTGAGCCTGAAAACGAAATTATAACCAATTTTGACTCCCAAATTCTTTCAACATAATTCCATTTTGAACTTGCCCTCGAAAATTCCCTGAATCTTGAAGACTTGTCCCCGAAAACTCCCTGAATTTTTAAAACTTGTCCCTGAATGTTGAGATTCGAGAGTGGAAGCCCTGCCAAAGAATGTGAGACTCCTATCAGCTCATATTCTAGTGTTTTATTTATTAGGCTACTTGTTTTTTCATAAACTAGTTTTGATATTAGACTCGCATTTTTAAGTTCAGTACTAATGTTACTTTATGAAAGAAGGCCAATAGAATTCAAAAATTAGGGAAAATAAAGTTATGACTAGAGGATTCTCAGCAAAAAAAACTTAGGTTCGTAAAATAATGATAAAATTATATCAAGTAGACAGATGGCCGCATTAGAGGAACCAGTTGTTATACAAGTGTAGCAGAAGTGGCTAATAAATTTGGAGAAGAATATTTAATAGGGATAAAATAGTATATTTGTTTTTTCCCTACCTGATTTCTGTTCTATAAGTAGCCTTAATTAAGTTTTTTTTTTATTTGTTATCTTTAATACTTAATCCAACTCATTAAATCACATTGTCCAGCAACTAAGGTAAATCCTATGGTGATTCTAGTGTGGAATGACACACATTGGCTGCATTCCACTGGGTCTTCCATGGTTGCATTTGCCAGTTGTAATCAACTCCAGATTTAAAGGTATTGGCAATAGAAACTGTTAACATTTCATTAGTCAATAAATTCTAGTTGTACACAATTCTGTCGGAGACAAAGGGGTTTGCTGTATATATCTAGTGTCTCTTCTAAAACAAATGAGTGACTCCTAGTCCTCTGCTGGGTGTCTAGTTAGAGATAAGATGGAGTACTATCACTGGTTAATAACTTCTTAGACATAACCTTGTCCCCCCTTTGTCTGCTATAAACTAGCAAAGCTTGCTTAAGTTTTCTTAATCCTATAGGATAGTCAAGACTTTTGTACCCTTCTATACATTTCGTGGCCTTTATTTTAAGTGACACAAGGACAATTACATCATCCTTATTAATAGGGAATGCGACAGTCATACCATTTTCTATGACAGGCCATTTTTTTTTATTTTAATTTTATTTTATTTTGGTTATGGTCTACCAACAATCATTTTGGTATGGTATTTGACTTTTTATTTGTTATCTATAATAAGCCCTAGATCTTTTTCTTCAGTAGCTACAGAAATAGGTTGAGAATGTGCATTATTAGTATTTATATTGTATACATGATCAGCAATAGTTTCCCAAAAAGGATAGCTCTGCACTTCGGTGCCTGTTTAGAAAAATAGCTAATATTGCCTTGTAAGGTAGTGTCTCCATTTAGTGGGCCAATTAGGAGGCTTCTCAGGGAAGTTTTTTGGGTCCTACACTGTTTAATACGCTTCTCCCTTTACCAGCAGTTAATCAACTCTTTATACAGACAACCTGAAGCTTCTTGGACTAGCTTTGTCCTGTGAAGATCATGCCCTGCTATAAAGTAATCTTCAACTGGTGGGTCAATGGGCTGAGGCCTAGCTTCTTGAAATCAATGTTGCCAAGTGTATCATTCAGTTTGACAAACTGAATTCTTGCTACTCTTTTTTTTCCTAGGTCACCCTCTCTCCTCTGTAAATAATGAGCAGGATCTTAATGTCACTATTGACAATGAACTAAAATTCTACACTCATGCTAAGAGTTTTGCTGCTTGGGCTATTTTGACCCTGGGACTGATTAAGCGTACTATTTCTACTTGTTTCACTAAAGTTATCAGTCTTCTATATAAGGGACTTGTGCTCCTAAGCTTGAAGTTAGAATGTCTTTTGCCTCGCCATATTTAAAAAAAAAAGACAAAAAAGCTCTTGAAGATATGCAGAGACATGCCAAAAAAAATGTGATATCTGGCATGTGGGAGCTTTTCTACCCTGTAAGACTAGCAAAGCTGAATCTCTCTTCACTTGTTTACAAGAGAAAGAGAGGGGATGCTATTTTAGCCTACAAGTTATTGAGGGCTAATACTCTCCCAGCATTATTCCCTACTGTTGGTACCAACTCAAGAACTAGAGGTCATCATCTGAAACTTGTCAATTATTAGTCCACAATATCTAGAATCTACACTCAATTCTTTCCATCATGCATTGTCAACAGCTGGAACAAACTATCCAATGAAACAGTTACTGCTGAATCTGTTGATGTTTCCCAACAAAACCTAGATGCTGAGTGGTCCTCTAGAGAGAGTAAACTCAATTAGGATACTACTGAACATGGAACAGCACCTGGAGACTAATGCACTTTGTATACAACTCAAGTCATCATTCTGGAGCTCTACAAGAAGAAATCTTTAGATCGCTCCTAGCTGCAGTTTAAGGTAATTTAAGGTAGTAATTTTAGAATTGTCAACATAAAGACTTTGTTATTTTATAACTCCATATGGGGCATCATTAGTATAGATATCAGACAATGTTGACCCAAGCAAATTACCTTGTGAACTCCACTGATGACTGTTGTTATTTCAGAAAAGAAAGATTGGCCTCCATCAGTATATCAAGAAGGCCGTGTTTCTATTTGTCAAGAAGGCCATTATTCAGCTGGTTGTGACTGAATTAATATCAATAGTATGTAGCTTTATTTTTAGTCTTCTATGAGACGCTTTATTAAAGGCCTCGGCAAAGTCAAGAAGCAAAACATCTACATCTACTTCTTTATCAATAAGTTAAATTATGTATCAGAAGCATCTAGGAGGTATGTTCCAATTGATTTTCTTTGTCAAACTCTATGCTGGTTTTGGTAAGGAGCTTACTAGAATCAAGCTGCTTAATTAGCCTACAGCTGAATTCACAAGACTTTCCAATACTTTACCCATGGCTAATGTCATACTGATGGGTCTGTAGTTCTCAGCAACATCCTTTTTACCCCCCTTTGGGAATCGGGGTAGGCCTAATGTGTGCTGGTCTTCAATTATCTGGTACTACTGAGGTGTCCAGTGAACTTTAAAATACTTATTGGCTCAGCTGAAACTGAACATGCTTTCTTCAAAAGTCTATGGGCAATACCTCTAGGACCTGCTGACTTATTATGATCCAACCTTTCCAACTGTCTACACACTAACTTAGAATCAAGTCTGAGGGTTTGTAAAGCATTATCAATTGGGTACAATGGCTCTTCTGGTAGAGTTGCACAATCTGAAGTGCGAATTAGTAATCAACTGACCTTGAGATGCTAATTGAGTCACCGAGTGTCTACCTAGTTTTTTCTGCAATGCTGATTTCCAAAATTACTTGGGATTATCTTTTGTCTCTATTGCCAAAAATTATTTATATTCTGCGGTTACTTTTCTTGTCAAATTTCTGAGGTTATTTCTATCTTGTTTGAACTAAGCAAATGCGAAGAAGATTTACATAGAAAGAAGATTTGTTAGTGTTTTAAAAAGTAGAGTTGAGAGCAAGTGTCAAACTTCAGCGTAAAGAGCGGGGTGTTGAGGAGGGAGCTGCCTCTTTCATGTACGAAGTAATTTTTTGTTCGTTTTAAGTTTTAATGTCGCTCCTTACTTTCAGTTAAAAAAAACTTATTTTTTTTTATTTAATTTCTGAACTTTTTTTTAATTAATGCATGTTTTGGTTTTGGCTCTCCGCAGATAAATAATTAAAACGAAATTTACATATTTTTTTTTGGCTAAATGGCTTTCTCATCGTTTTGATCGAATGATTTTGAGAAAAAAGGAGCGGGGGAGGAGGCCTAGTTGCCTCCTCAATTTTATGGTTACTTAAAAGGGCGACTAGAACTTTTGATTTTTTTACGAACGTTTTTATTAGTAAAAGATATACGTAACTTACGAATTAGCTTACTCAACGAACTTCTGTATTCTTTTGTTTTTGTGACGTATATGAGGGGGCTTATCTCCTTGTCAGTACCTTGCTCTTTACAATAAAGCTTAAATTTTGTCCCAATTCCTTAAGAATGTCCGCTGAATCACAAACGAAGTAGAATAAAATAGTTGAAATTAATAAAAAAGTACTTTAGCATAAAGAGCAAGGTATTAGGAGGAGGTGAACCCCTCATATTCGTAATGATTTCTGTTCGTTTTAAGTTTTAATGCTGCTCCTTACTTTCCCCAATCCAAAACTTCTTCATATTTATTTTTTCATTGTTTTTTTTAATAATGCTAGAAACTCCTGCGCTCCCTTCATGGAAATTTTTTCCCCCATGACAAATTCCTCCATGGACTTCCCCCAACATACCTCCCTCTTCTCAACTTCCCAATAACCATTACTATTTATAAGCACTGGTCAAAGTTTGTAACTTGTAGCCCCTCCCACGGGGGAGTAAGTCGTCCCCAAAGACATAGTTATAAGGTTTTTAGGCTATGTTGAATCTTATAGTGGGTAATATAACTTTTCATTTCCGTTAGAATGAGCCGTGTCGCAATATTGTAGGACTACTGGGTCGATACGATCAGCCCTGGAAAAAAAGAAAGAAAGAAAACAAATAAACACGCATCCGTGATCTACTTTCTGGCAAAAAATTCAAAATTCCACATTTTCGTAGATAGGAGCTTTCCACAGTCCTGTGGTGGCGCACTGGATTTGACCTTAGCTTGGTAATACGGGACCCAGAGATCGAATCACGCTGCAGGAATGCACTGCAGGGCCGACGCAGGGACCATAGTAGTCAAGAAGCGTCGTTAATTCTTAAATAAAAAAGGAGCTTTCTACAATAGGGTTCTCTGATACGCTGAATGCGATGGTGTGATTTTCGTTAAGATTTTATAACTTTTAGGGAGTGTTTTCCCCTATTTTCCAAAATAAGGCAAATTTTCTCAGGCTCATAACTTTTGATGGATAAGACTAAACTTGATGAAACTTATATATTTAAAACCAGCATTAAAATGCAATTCTTTTGATGTAGCTATTGGCATCAAACTTCCTTTTTTGGAGTCTTGGTTACTATTGAGCCGGGTCACTCCTTACTACAGTTCGTTACCACGAACTGTTTGATAAGTTCAATGACATATTCAGTGTATCTTCGGTTGATTATCCTGGTATGAAACCTAATTGTTGTTTATTGAGGTTCACATGCATGCATGTGACTCGTAATGTAATCGGGCAGAAATACGTTCTGCTCTAACAGATACTGATGCACTCAAATCTTCAAAGTCCAAGTCATGAATTTTTCTATGTTTCAAGCCTCGCTAGGACCCCGGTCACTTATTTCTTCAAAATACCTGTTTCTTGGAAATACCTGTGCCCAACTTGTCATGTAATCGCGCACATGTAGGTTTGATGCGCTCAAATTGCTTTCTTCCTCGTATTTTTTAAATGTAGATTGGTATGCTTCATCTGATTTAGAATGAAGAACACTCCATAACGGCACAGTTAGTGGGGTTAAAATCCCCAAAAGAGTTTACAACGTCTGAATAAAGACTTTAGAAATTAGCGCTTTTTGAAATAGCGAATTCCCGCTATTTCAATTTCGTCACTTGATGTCATGGAATTACCATTAACAGTACTAGCTGAATCGCTTTAGGGCTGAATCGCGTTATCTTCAATATTAGTGCAAGACAATTGACCTTTACTCTAAAATTCTTTTCTCCTAGAGGCTGCAAGATCGGAGCAACATCTGAAAACCCATTCACAAAGTCTATTTAATACTGTCTGGCTTGTTTCGCTAATTGCACCTTTATTGCTGCTTTTCAGACACGCAATTATGCTGTAAAATTTCCATTCAGTACATCTTTCAAAGACGTTTTTGTTTCCATGAGTAATCAAGTAATTAAGGAGAATTAATGCATTGTGGACATGGCGCCAATCATTTGTGTCCAACATTCTTTTTTTGATGACGTCCATTATTTGGTCCAATTGAACATCATCATGAGTACATCGAGCGAGTTCCATAAAATTTTCAATTTTAGGGTAACTTTTGTCGTTGCAGGTAGCACTCCGTGTTAATTGTTCTACATGGCTGTAGCCTAGGAGTTTATTTTTCATAATTCTTTTTGGACTCATGAATAATTTTTTGAAGGAAATTTTTTTTTTATAATCTTCTTGAAAATATTCAGTAATTGGTTTCTCTTCTTTAGATTTGCTAAAGCTGCCAAAAAAGCCTCTCTTAAGTGCTAAATTCTTATCACCTTGAACAATAAGGTCTTTAGCAATAAATGCTTCATCTTCAAGTTCCGAAAATTTGGTCATAATAGATTAAAACTTATCAATTGAAACAATTCACCTGGATTGAAACTTCAATTGCAACATATACTTTTGAAGAAGGTAAAAATTGTGTTTGTGGAATAAATGTATCTGGCATAGCTGGAAAAAGTATTTATATTTTTTTCCCATGTGTAGAGGATAATATTGCAATTTTTATTTTGGGCGATTTTCTTTTTGAGAGAGAGTGAGAGAGAGAGGAATACATTTATTAACAAAAATAGCGGTGACGTCATCTTTCAACAATGATTGGGGAAACCTATTGGGTTGTATATGATGGTCGTTTCATCCTATTATCTAGTAATACATATTCACACTTCACCTATAAATAAAAAAAACTGAAATCATTAACAACTTCCCAAAAGTTAATGTTTCAACCCACTCTTGAACTGGCTATCATTTTCTGGCCCCTTTAAAGCCTCCGGGAGAGAATTCCATAACTGTGGTCCTGCAAAACGCAGAAATAAAGATCCTCTTTGAATACTCCGAACCTCAGACACTATACCTACTTTCATAAAAACGATAAAATGTTCACTCCGATGCATAACGATTTAAACATCGATAAATAAAAATAGCTACTTGATAATTCTTAACTTATAAACATTTAGATTTTTCAGTTTAGTGGAGTAATTCAAAGTACTATTTCTAGATCTCACATAATCTCCTAAAACACGAACAACTTTATTTTGTAAAATTTTAACTCTTTTAAAACTTAACACAAAAGAACTAGTTCACAGCAAATAACCATAAGACAGATATGGATTGATAAAGAAAATGGTAGAGGACCATTAGAATTCTTGGTGGAAGCTCATTTCTTAGCGTTCTTATAAGACCCAAAATTATTGCCACTTTTGTTGCTACTGCATCACAGTGTGGTTCCAAAGTCAAATTGCAGTCAAGATAAAAACCTAAATATTTAACACTAAAAGCTTGATTTAAAAATACACCATTCAGACATTTTTTTTAAATAATTGAAGTGTTATCCAAAGCTTGTTCTTCCTATTCATACATCTAAATAAACCTTCAGTAGCCCAAGGACAAATTGGTGCTTTTTTCTCCCATATTTAACTTTTTTTGTTTTTTTTAAAATATTCTTTAAAGAAATTTGTAAAATTAGTATAGAATATATTTAAACCTTTGTTCATATTTCCTTTTTTCCAAATTACATAGACGTGTTATTTGCTTAGTTCAGCTTGTAATAACCTTAACCACATCTGGAAAATGATAAAAATCGGATCAAATAAGTGACGCCATACTCAAAAAAGAAAGAAAGAGAAACAATAGGAAAAGAGAAAAGGGAAAAATCGAACAAAGAAGGGTCAAAAATCACTGGGCTAAAACTACAGAAAGATCAGCTGAGAAACTACCTTTGGAGATTTAGATAGAGGGATATCAGAAAGGATGGAGTTTCATAGTTGAATGGATTGATCAAGAGGAGACCTCTGAGCTCCTGTTGATGATCGATTAGGTATCTGCAATAAGAACTAAGGAGAGAAGAAGAGCACCTACCTGAGCCTACCCATGAGCCTACCTGAGTCTACCCATGGAAAAAACTTGTAGAGACGGTGTAAGTGCACCATGAAAAGAAGAATACTCTAAACAAAAATCACTTTTACTTACAAACGATCCTGCAGAACTATTCCACTATCGAGGTCAGAAGAGGGGTATAGCCAGGGGAGAAGAAAAGTAGCCTTCACTGCTCTATTTTGGACATCTTTGATGATAACTGAAGCTGAGAGTGGAAATAAATATGGTTACCTCTCTTCGTGAATGAGAAACATAGAAAAAGAAAAAAAATGGAATAGACTTGTTGGAATGGAATAGGCGGAAAAAGGTCTATAAATAAATTTACATAATTAAGTCATGTCCCAAGTTTCGCTACCTTTTGTCTGAAAATTGTTTGCAATTTTACCCAAAAGGGAGTTGCATCATTTGCCAGTTCCATTGCAAAATTGTTTTTAGCTAGAATTGAAAGTGGTTGCACTTGAGTTTGACTACAGTTTTACACAGAAAGAAATGGCTTCCTCTTTATAGTCTTATCATATCATTTTTCACTAATTCAGAAAAGAAGCATGAAACTTTAAAGAACTAATTTGCTGCTCAAATTGGGGTATAGGGAGGTGTTTTAAGTTTCCATTTTCACCCCTTTCCTGCTTTTTAAAGCTAATATCTGAATGAAGATTGCAAATTTTATTAAGTACTAACCAATATTACGATATTCTAGTTTGTATGCTTAATTAAAAGTAAAATTCGTGATTTTTTCCTAGAATCCATAATGTTGAGTTTGTTCGAGACTAGCCCGTGAGATGTTAGGCATAATATGTGTACATTTAAAGAGACTAATGATAGGATCCTTTGTCAGGATATATTTATTAATGATTTGGTTTGCTTATTAACCAGAAATATAAAACGGCTGAGAGGTAATCAAGATGAAATATTTGAAGTAACACCCGCTGTATTTCAGAACGCCCCTGTTTCAAAACTGTACTTGATTTTTGTCATCACTGTAGCTTCCAGTATTCTAATCTTGGTTTGCAGACTTATATTCCTATTATTTGAAACTATTTTCAACTCACTGGGCCTTTACTACTCTACTTTTAACATCTTAACTGCATCCACTATCTTGACTAATAATACTACCTAGCTAAGTGTCATTGTTCATGTTACCCAACTTCTACATCATCTCTCCACTTCCTCCCAGTCTAAGTGACTTAGTCTCATCAGAGTTCCTTTCTTGTAGATAATGAGCGTTTCTCAAAGGATTAATCACATGGAATTAATTAGTACAGTTACAGATCTTATAAGGAAGTTGGACTATCCTCGGATACTACAGAATGAATGTAAGTTATTTGTATTAGGATATTATTATTATATGTATTTGTGTATTATATGTATGTATGCATGTATGTATGTATATGTATATGTGTGTGTATATGTATATGTATGTATACGTATGTATGTAGTTCTGACTAGAATCTGGTCATCTTTATAGAAATTCAAGCCAGTTTTAAAACCCTTTCCTGGCCTTTTCTAGGCAAATCTATGTTTAGCAATTTTAAAAACAGAATAACTTGTTCATATTACTTCTGTATAAGTTATAAAGTTGCATTCATTTTTAACTCTGTGCTTTGGGAAACTATTATCCGAAGTCATTTTTTGGTTACTTCAAATGAGGGTTCAACAGAGTAAATAGATTCATCAAGTATTGTGATTAAAATGGTTGAAGGCCTTCAGTACATTAAGCTTTTATTTTATGTGTTTGTTGTAAAAGAAATCTTGAAAAGCAAGGATCTTTAATAAATGAAACTCAGTGATATACCGGGAATGTGTTTGTCATCGTAAGGGAGATTAGCTTTTGTGAAGCTGATATTTTGAGCTTGATTCTCTAAGGTCATTTACTGACAGCCTTAATCAGGTTTCCTGCACCTAATCAAGATGTTAGCTCTTAAGTTTCAAGTTTCTCTTTTTCTAAAGTAATTCGTTTACTCTTTTTGTCGTTTGCAGTAATTGCTGGAGGTCCTAACTTTAGATATTGAGCCTGTTTGTTTTCCGACATTGACATCAGTTAGTTTGGTCTAAATAGTTTAAATGACCCATGTTCTTTGACGTTTATTCGAAAAAAGTAATAATAAATAAAAAAGGTCAATAGTTAAACAATGAAATTTCAAGACACATTTAATAAAATATAAATGACAATAAGTAGTAAAATGTATGTGCATAAAATCATGATATAGTAAAACATGATTCTTCTTTTTCTTCCTAAAAAGTATAGTTCAAAGAGAGCCACTAGTTTTTGCTGAAATATAGTTGGTGAATTCAAATTGTATATTTAATTATTTTACAATTTTTTTGGTGACTTATTTCCTGAATAAATTTCCATGACGCTAAGAATCCCCCCAGGAATCTTGTTGTAGGTTTTTCAAGTCGTTAACTGGAAAGGGTTGCATTCAATTACAATTTATTTGGATATGTTTAGGTACACCTTCTATATTTAATTACCAAATATATATTTACTAGCCGAATAACCTGTCGTATATAGTAATGCCACTCACCAAGGGGTTCCAAATCATGGGAATATAGGGAGGAAGGGAGGGGTAAAAATATGACGAGACGAAAAACTTTTCTTACAAAGATAGCATAACATTTTTGCGTTACCTTCAAATATTCGTGCTCAAATATTTTGTAATCGAAAATAGAGTTACACGTTCGTGGCACGGAGCAACATGGCTCAATAGTAACTCAAACTAAAAAAAAACGGAATTTTGGATAAAAATAGACACGTCAAAAAAAATAGCTTTTTATGTATTTTGCAAATATATATGATTCTTTAAGTTTAATGTTACCCATCAAAAGCTATGAGTCCGAAAAATTTTTCCTGATTTGTGAAAAAAGGCGGTAACATCCCCAAAAAGTCACGGAACCTTATTGGAAACCGCATCATCAGATTCAGCATATCATTGAAACATACTGTGACGGTTTCAAGCTCCCATCTGCGAAAATCTGGGATTTTGTATCTTCTTGCTAGAAGAAAAATCGGATGCTTGTTATTTTTTTTTCTTTGTTCTTCCTAGGGGCGATCATATCGAGCCAGAGGTACTAGAAGATCGGGGCTCATTTGAATGGAAATTTGAAGTTCTTGGATTTTTTTAAGTGATCAAGAAGATTGGAAGGCAACTAGCCCCCCCCCCTCGCCCTTTTACCCCTAAAGTCGTCCAATCATAGCATAGTTGGAAGATCCAATAACTATGTATATAACTATGACCCCCACCCCATAGCCCCCGGGAAAAGGGCTGAAAGGTTTGAAATTTACCCATTGTTTGCATACAGTATTTGTCATTGGCAAGTATGCATAAATTCTTCGCAAGGGGGATGTTCTACGGGAGAATTTTTTGCTGGGACGGAAGTTTCCGGGGATGAACTTTTCAGGAGAAACTTTACACAGAGATAACTTTCTAGAATTAATATATGAAACTCGTTTTATGTGTCGTACTTTCTATTTGGTGACTCAATTTTACATTTGGAGCTGTTCTGGTGAAATTGTCTGGGGTAAATGTCCAGTGGGGGTGTAATTCTCTGGATGATTTTTCCACGCAGAGATATCCTGCGGAAGGAATTTTTCACAGAGAAATTTTCCGCTGAAAAATCTTTCTATTGGGGGGGGGGGGGGGTTCTGGAAAAATTTCCACATAGAGGGGATTTCTGGAATGACTTTCTGGAATGAATAATCAGAAATTAAAGAAAAAACAAGTCTTTTTTTCACTGAAAGTAGGCCCTATGCCAAGGAGAATTTTTAAGGCGGAATGATTTGCCAGAATTTTTCTGGGTGAATGCTCACCGAGGATTGCATTGTCCGGGGGCAATATATATATATATATATATATATATATAACGAAAAGAGAAATCACCAATTCAACAGCACAAACACATTAAAAAAAAGAAAAAAAAGGGGGAGACAGAAGGAGAAAAGGAAGACTGTTTTCCTAAATTAGTGATTAATATAGACCAGCACTTGAATGAGGCCTTAACCCTACTCATCCATACAATCACATAGGTCAAACAGCATAGCCATACACAATCAACCATAAAGAATAATCCATGGATAGGCAGTCATGTAGTCAATAAGTATAAGTCGTCATTTACCAAACAATAAAAACAGTAAAGACAAATAATTCAGAGGCAACAACCCAACACAAGGGCTCATCAGGAGAATACACTTGCCTATAGGGTTTCGGCACTTTAAATTCTCGTTACATATATTCAGTTACAAAAAATTCATTCAGTTACTAAAAAATTCAGTTACAGAGTTCAGGAAAGCTTGATTACCAGCGAAGAGGATTTGAATAGACGATATAATGCATACTTTGATTTTGATTCGTCGGTTATTTAGCGGAAAAAATGTGTAAAATTTCTTGGTGTTTGTTGATGTGGTTGAGCGTAGAAAATATGCTAAAGCGTATTTGAGTATAGGCTTATCAAATTGGCTGGTCATTTTTGTGCTGTTTCGATAGTTGATGTTTTTTTTTTTATTAAGCAATCTTTCAAATATAAAAGTTTGACTAATCTAAAATACAGACTAAAAAGTACAGACCGTTTCGTTCATTTATTTGCCTCATGAATGTCCCATTTATTCTATAGGAAGAACACACATTGCGTTTTTTTCCTTTGAGTAGATTACTCACCTTATTTTTTGAAGGACACTTTAATTTAAAAAATTTCATTGTAGTAACGCCATCGCAGCCAGAGCTTTTGCTGCTTCACGCTCTTCTTGGTGCTACCCTTCTTGATGCATTAGCCTTGTTCGACTCGAAAAAATTCAGCTTCTTACCTGGTTCGCGTAAAAGCTACTACAGTGTGTCTCATGGCTATCAAATTCACTGTAGAGGAGGGCCAGTATTTTTGACAGATGACATTAGTAGATGCACATGTCAAGAATTTGGAGTCTCTGTTTTAAAGAAGAAATTGAATATATTGTGTACTCATCAGTTGATGGCTTTGCTGGTTATAGAGAATCCTGATGGTGACAGAATGCTAAATAGTGGAAGGTTAAATGGTTTAAGATGAGTCTTGATTGAAAATATGTTATTAATTTTGTAAGCGGTTTGTATAAAGAATTCTAGAAGTCTAATGTCAGTCATCCACTTTTTAACTAGATTTATAATAGCCTTCAGCTCAGTAAGAAACTGACTAAGCTACAATTATGGAAAAATTAAACATTATTTTCAGTAAACTCGTGATGCATGAATATATGGGATCAGATTCAGGTTGCTTTCCTCGTCATTACTAGAATTAATTATTCATTTTTGATTATAATTAATGATTAGCTTATGATTTTATTATTATATTTATGATTATAGTATCATATTATTTTATTATATACTAATGATTAATTATTATAATTACTGATTAAAGATGATTAATTTTTTGATTAATTTAAGAAATTACACCCTACCAATTTGAACATCTATGTTTGATGTTTATAAAGCAATTGATGATTTTTGGTTCTAATCGGGACCTATTTAAGATAGGTGGACAAAACAAGTAGAATTGTATGTATAGAATAGTGCAATTAATATACTTGAGAATATTGAGCTATGCATTTTTTTTACCTATTCTTCCAGAGCGCTTTCAATTTCAACGGTCATTATTAAAAAGATTGATTAGCCTTTTGATTGCAAATGTCCTTGCATTGGGCTGCTGTCAGATTAGCATATTATTATTATTATTTAAGAATTAACGACGCTTCTTGACTACTAAGGTCCCTACGTCGGCCCTGCAGTGCATTCCTGCAGCGTGATTCGATCTCTGGGTCCCGTATTACCCAGACTAGCATATTGTTATCAGTGTTTTGAATTTTCAAACTACGCGCTTAACTTATAATGATTAAACACAGATAAACGTCGCGAGGGCCCACTTCTTATCATAATTAATTATAATTACTCGACACAGAATGCAACCTTACTCTAATCAATTGTTAAAATTACTCAAGAGACATAGCTAAGTATAAAATACCCAATGTAATTTGCCTTTTTGGAAATGGGGTATTCAGTAGTTTCATAATAACTAGAGGACAAATGAATAACCTAGACCATGAAACAAAGAAATACAAGGTTAGATTACTTGCGACACTGGAAATTACAACTATTCAAAATTGAAACGGAAGAACAAAGAAATATTCGGTTAGAAGAAATATGGGGTTACATATTTAACCCAAATAAGCGACAGTGAAAATCAGAACTAGTCAAAAATATTTTGGAAAATTGGAATCAAGCGATATTCTGGCCTACAAAAAGGATCTACTTTTATATCTATAACGTATGTAACGTTACAAAAAGAACTAGCTGAAAATAAAATGCCAAGTGTATTTAGTCTGTTTACAAAAGACGTTTTAAGCAGTTTCGTAATGCCTAGAGGACAAACGAACAACCTAGATCCAATGTGACAAGACCAATCCGAGCAGCTAAGGTAAAGGGTTTTGAAAAAATGTTTAAAGCAATGAAAGACAGAAATGAAGAACAAAGAAATATGTAGTTAGAATACTTGGGACAATTACGACAAAACAAAAGCGAAAAAAGAAATATCCGGTTCCAAGATCAGCGGCAACAAGGAGTCGAGCGAGTTAAAAATGAAAGTGCAGATTAAAGACATATACGGTTAACAGATATGCTACAGCAGGAACAAAGAAATATGCGGTTAGAAGATAAACAGAAACAAGAATTACAAGTGGTAGCGAAAAAATGAGTACCGTATCAGAACTTGTCAAAAATGAAATGATGGACAAAGAATTTTGCTATTATAACACAAGCAACCGCGAAAGTCAGAACGGGTCACAAAATGAAAGTGAAGAAGAAGGAAATATTAATTTTGGAGAACAACGCCATTACAATCTTTGACGCTAACAATATGTGGCGCAAAACCCAGCACAAGCTTACAAAGATGTCATAAACGACGCAACCATTAATTACAAATCATTGGGACCCTTCATATGTGTTCCATGTGGAGCCCTCCATTTTCCGAAGAAAGAGTAGCAAATGAGGTGACTCATTTAGAGGTTGCTACTCACAACGAGAATCCATATTTACAAGCCTGCCGAGTGCCAAGATCTGAACTCAAAATAGGCTACATAGTTTTTTTTCTCTTAAAACTGATATCTTGAAATTGTGTTGCGAGAGCAACACTTTGGTTTTGTCCCATTTTTTTTTTCTATGCCACCGATCTCAGCTTATTCCTGGAAACTGGTAAGGGTCTAACCTGTGCGGTCTTTACGGAAAGTGTGGACCTCAGGCAAAATTGATGAATATGACATTAAATTTTAGAAAGCTCCGCAGAACTCTTGCCTGGGGCCAAAAAGGATGGTTTTTGCTTGTCCACGAGCCAGAGTCTATGGTGTGCGAAGTGAAGTGGAGTTATATAGCCTATGTCAGAGAGGAGTATCTGAAGTTGCGCAGCCAAGCTTTCGTTTCATCAAACCATGTTTCTGCTTTCGAGTGGAAAGCTCCGTTCTAGCAGGCAAGCAGGCAGGCACCACTTGAAGATGGAAGTCCATTGAAGATGGACTAAAATCCATAAGTGTTAAATATATGCGGCAGTTACCTGGCCCCACAGCCACCATATCTTCTTTGAGTGATAAATAGAAAAATTTACAGAAGCAAAAATGTGGCTTTTTCCCACGGGTCCGAAAGTGCTGCCATCTATTGTTTCTACCCATTTCCGTTCGTGATTTCAGCTGAGTTTATCATTCGGTTTTTCAGACTTGGGATTGCGGTAGGGAAATGGTATCAGATGTGCCTAATAAATTTTAAAAGTTCTCTCACAGCTCGTTACCATGAACTGTTTAATGAATTTTTGTTTTTATCTGAACAATACGTAGCTTGTGATTTTCAATAGGTTTGAAACTCATTCCTAATAGGACAAATAACTGTCAACCGGCGCTAAGACCCTGGAGAAAAATAGGGGGCACGCTGAAAATTTCAATTTTCCCCTTTGGTCCAGGTATTAACCGCTGAGAATAAAATCGGTGCGGCGTTGAGGACTAGAAGAGTAGATAAATATATCTACTCTCTTTAAACGAGCAATTGTGTGTGTATTTTTGTTTTATTTTTCGAAAAAGGCTCAATATTTCTTTTTTCAAAAATTGGTAGCCTGAGATTACTTGGTCTAAAAAACGATCAAGATAGATCACAAGTTTAATGAAATTCGTTTAGAGCCGAAATTCGAGAAAAAAAAATTCATGTAAACAAAGTTATGAGAACAACTCTAAAAATACAAGTTTACAACTGCTGAAAATAAACAACCTAAACCATCAAACGTGAAAAGACAAATCCGAACAGCTGAAGCAAATGGAATGGAAAAGAAGTGGAAGACCATGACGAACGAAATGAAACGCAAAGAAATATCAGATTGGAAGACTTGTGACGACGAGTATCACGACGAATCACAAGTGAAAATAATTCACGAAAAAAATCTTTGGTTAGAAGACAAACGAAATCCAAAATTCAACCAATCATGGCAAAAAACAACAGTAGCAAAAAAAATCGCAATATCCTTGTTATACATAAACTGCAGTTACTGCTTTGCCACCCCCTTTAAGTTAAAACTAGAATGAATATTCCACAAAGGGATTTGACGTTTTCAATTGATGGTGCTTTTGCAACTTTTTGTTCTCCAAACCTATTAAAAGTATGACCAACATCCCGAAAAAACGAAAATTTACAATTGTTGAAAATGATAAGTCGTTGGAAGATGAAGAAATTCTATCCATCCATCTGGACTACCAAGCGTAACAAGACCAAGAGGAGGACTCAAATAACGCAAATTCACAAAAAAACCTGGGCCATCAAACGTGATGGGACTAATCTGAACAGCTAAAGAAAAGGGCATTGAAAAAATGTCTGTGGTAATGATGGACGAAAATGAAGAAAAAAGAAATATGCGGTAAGAAGACTAATACTAGCAAGAATCACAACAGATCAAAAACAAAAATTGAACCACAAAAAAAAAATAATCTTCAGTTAGACGACAAGCAAAAGCGAGCATCAGAACCAATGAAAAACGAAAATAAAGCACAAAGAAATTGGTTTTCGACCATTTTTGTACCGATGGTGAAGTTTTTGTTTCAATCAGACACCAGTTTCAATAAATCTTAGGTTTTTTCAAAATCACCATAGTTTTCTTTTCGTTATAAACTTCTATTTTTAAGGTGAACGAAAAAAAAGTTATCATTCCCGAATCACTGTTAGATGGAAATTTTTCTCATTAGGTAGCTTTTTTTAACCTGCATTTTTAAACTTTTGGTTACCATGGGCTCCAGTTCGCCTTTTAATAGGCTGCAGCTAGAGCTGCAACCATGATGACTAAATAAAATTGCTATTGGAAAAAGATGGAGTTGAACCCACGAGCTTTCCAGTAATTTCAGTGATAAAGTATTAAAATAAATTAGTTCTTAAAATAAGTGCAAAAGCTTGCACATTCTAAATAAATAGATTAACCGCGGCTCCACTAAAAAAAACAACAAAAAACAAAAACTGAGCGGAAAAACCCTTTGTAGGGTGTTTAATTTAACACTGATACTTCTTGACTAGTTGTTTTTCTGTGGGTGTGTATTTCACTGTGTAGCCCACTGTTAATATTTAATTAAACAATTCTATCGGTGATTAGGTCAAACTATAGATCAATTTTTTATTTAGGGACAGTAATTCTTAGCAAGACTTCGTGTTTGCTTCAATTGGTCCCCAGACCATAATTGTTAATTTTCCTTTTATATAGTTCTAAAGTTTGAAAAAGATAATTTCGCGAGAGACAGCATGTTGAGGTGACAATTTGACCTCTGATTTGGTAACTTTTGGATAAGGACAAAAATATGGTAAAGTAGTCTATAATTTCTACAAATTTCGAGCATAAAAAAGAAATATCCGATTAAAACTTTTTACAATGCTATTAAGAATACAAATTATATCAAATGCAGCGTCTTATTTTAGTGCTATCACTTTTACCCAAAATCTCTAGAAAGTATTGGCGTAAAAAGTAAAAACCACATCGTGATGTTTGTTATAATTCCTTCAGTATCATCAGTACTTAATGAGGTTATACCATAACAGATAATGTAACAAGTATCTTTTGAAAAGTTTTTTCTCTGTGATATGGTGCCATTTTTGACTGTCCTTACTTATTCCATGTGGCTTGTCTTTTATTGTTCCAACTAAGAAAGGGCCATAGGTTTTTTTTTCTGTGTGTAAAAGAAATTCTGGGTTGAACTAATCCTAAGAATGAAACTCGCAGTCTCTTGGTCTGAACAAAAGGAAGTTTTTGGTATATATAACGCCTTGAAAAATTATACAAGATTATGAATGAATGAAAAACTGTTTAAAAAGAAAAGGCATGGGAAAACTGTCTAAGCCGCAATGATGAATTGAAAGATATATTCTGTTGGAAGAGACATCGGCTATCCAACATAAATTATGTTTCCAGGAGCAGCTGCAACCTAGTAAAGAGTGTAAAGACTAGTGTGGAGATGTTTAATGATTAGTACTGCTTGAGCAAGACAGTGCCAGGACAAGGACGAAATGAATCTGTCCTCCTTGCAAGTGAAACGAAATACAACGAAAAAAAAGCTGCCATAAAGATTGTAAAACTAGAAGACATTAGGATGATCCGAGATGAAATATCGAGAATTATTATCACAATGGAACTTAACAGGTTGAAAAAAGTAAAAAATTTAAAAGGCTGCCTAAAATATATTGACATTTATGTTGACGAAAAAATACTGTTATTGTTAGAAAATTACAAGAAAATTACAATTGTCTCAAGAACTTAACTTACCTGGATGAGAGCAACCAAATCATAATCACGTTATTTCATTGGCCTAGCTACAATGTCACTTACTACAGATACCAGGTCTACTATTAAACTAGTTCCTCCTTAGTCCCTAATCACTTCTTTTTCTCTGTCATCTAAATATGTAGGTCAAGAATCTATTACTGGTGCACTCTCATCAGCCTCTATTCCTCCTATAAGTTTCTTTACTATTGGCCAAAACGTCCTAACATTCCCTTCTCTACATTCAGTCTTCAGTTGTTCTCCTTTCCTAATTTCATACCCTTTTTTCTTGATATTCAACATTTTCTTATGCTTTTTCTCAGTCAACTAATAATCTATAAAAAATCTAGTATTTTCCCTACTACCTATACTATTCCTCGCTTTCCCCAGCGCCTCCAAAACTTCCTGACGTTTCCTTTCCCAATCTTCATCTAAGTGTCCATTTTTAATATCATTCTTAACTCTACAATTTAACTTTGAACCTACTTTTTAAACAACATCATAAACAAACACCATTTACTTATCTATCTTTCCATCAACTATTAAGACCAAACATTTCTCCAAATCTTGCTGAACTTCTTCATTCATTACCATACCCTGAAACCTCCTCCCTGTGTGACCATCAGGGAGGAGGTGATTCATTTGCGTGGGAATTGGTTATTATATTTGTTAAAAGCATAAGAAAGGAGTCAAGCACTGTAACCATCTTGTCCCTATGTCAGTTATGGAGTTTCTTATGTATTCACAACCACTGCTTTAAAGCCTCCTTAACTCTCCATAGAAAAACAAAAGCAATAATTAAGATTTTTCCATAAAAAAGTTGTGAATAGCACCTTAAAAATCACATATTCGAACCCCTTGTGAAAGCGTGGTGAATGTGGCTGAGATTCCTGATTAAAAGTTTCCAAGAAAAAATCCCTTGTGTCGCAAGGAACTTCCTTTGTTAGATCTATCTGCAAGCTAATTTTTTTTTTTTTTTTTTTTTTTTTTTTATGTTCGAATCTTTTTCTCTCATCTGCTTTCATCCTTCAAAATTAAATGTTCTATTTAATTTTCTTTACATTCGGCTGATAATACAAGACTTAAACTTTGCCCTAAAAGACAAAAAGAAGACCTGAATTTTTTTACACTGAGGTTTATTACCAAATATAATGGTACATTAGTTATATTAGTATTCTATACAAACTATTATTATTTATTATATCATTATTGTATAATCAGTTATTTTATCTATCTAAATAAAATGTACTGTCCGTCCGTCTGTTACACTATTTACAATAAAAAAAGGGAAAAAACCAAAAATAATGAAGAAAAAGAAAACTAAAAAAATAAAGAAAAATAAAAAAAACTAAAAAAAGGTGAAAAACTAAAAAAAAATTTAAAAAGATAAGAGTAAAACTAAAAAAAGAAAAAAAAAGAAAGAAGAAAGAAAACTAAAAAATAAAAAAGAAAAAAACTAAAAAAAAGAACAACTGAAAAAAGAACAACTAGAAAAATAAAAAAATAAATCAAAAGAAAACTCAAAAAGAAAAAACAAAAAAAATTAAAAACTAAAAGAAAAAAAGACAAAACTAAAAAAAAAAAAAAAAAGAAAAGAAAAAAAAAGAAAAAAACTAAAAACAATCTTCTATAAAAAAAGGAAAAAACTGAAAAAAAGAAAAAAAACTAAAAGAAAATTAAACAAGAGCTAAGAGCTCATATGGCACTTGTGACGAGGCGAGAAGAGCTAAGAGCCAAGAGATTTTATGGTATGAGCTCTAACAAAATCCTATGAATCAATAGATTGATTTAAAAAGGAAAATAAGAGGCTTAATGCCGGTTAGGATTTAAAATAAGAGCTCTGAGTCACGAAGTCCTTCTAAATCTCAAAATTCATTAAGATCCGATCACCCACTCGTAAGTTACAAATCCCTAATTTTTTCTAATTTTTCCTCTCCCTTTAGCCCCCAGATGGTCGAATCTGGGAAAACGACTTTATCAAGTCAAATTGTGCAGCTCCCTGACACGCCTATCAATTTTCATCGTCCTAGCACGTCCAGAAGCACCAAACTCGCCAAATCACTGAACCCTCCCCCCAACTCCCCCAAAGAGAGCGAATCCAGTACGATTCTGTCAATCACGTATCAAGGACATTTGTTTATTCTATCCACCAAGTCAAACAAGATCAAACGATCTGGTCGGGATTTGAAATAAGAGCTCTGAGACATGAATTCTTTCAAAAAATCAAATTTCATTATGATCCGATCATCTATTCGTAAGATAAAAATACCCCAATTTTCACATTTTCCAAGAATTCCGGTTTCACTCCCCCCAACGTCACAGGATCTGGTTTGGAATTTAAAATTAGAACTTTAAAGCACAAGATCCTGTAAATTTCTTTGAAGCAGAAAAGAATATTATTTTTTACAAGCATATCAGCCTCTAAGCAGAAAATTCTTATAAAACTTATTAAAGTATCATTAGAAATGGTGATTAGTCGCTGGGGATGGCAGCCAGGGTTTCTATTCTAGGGATTTCCCCCCCCCCTATAATATGGATTTTTAAGGTCTATTAGGGGCAAACTTTTTATTTAGGGATTTGGGGAATTTTACGGTCTTCTGGATTCTTTAAGGAATTCCTAAGTTTTATTCTAAATCCAGTGATTTTTCACGATATAGCGCATATATTCATTATTCAATCAAATAAATCATAAAGCAAGCGGACTAGTTTAAAAAAAAAATGGTAAATAGTGGTCCATTACACCTCCCAATATGTGCCAAATCAGTATCCATGCAAATTTACTGTCTTCTTCTGATTTAGCACTATATCAGATAATTAGCAAAACGTCTTAAAATAATGTCATCTCATACCCTGGAAGTGGTCATGTGGATATGTTCGCTCCTTCCATTCACTGGATGCGAGGTTTAATCCCAGTCACTGCCAGGGAAAATCATTTAACAAGTCCTTTAACGAAATTTTTTGCTTTATCTCCAATTAGCCATGGCTTGATACCAACTTAATTTTAATTTTTAAAATTGTCCAATAAGAGTCATAGCTATTCCCACCCTTTTTACCTGTGCCGTTAACCAAACACTTGGAAAGCTATAGATCTCCCCATTCGCCTGCGAGTTCAGAGGACTTGTCGGTCAGGTGTTAATCTTAAATCACGTTAGTCCACCCGAGACTCTAAGTAGGCAAGTCTATTAGGGTTAGGTATTAGGGTAACTGAAATTAAAGAAAAGAAATTTTCTAATGTGATAACACTTACTCGGAAATGGTAGCTATTATCCTTGTTAAACTTAAAAGCAAAAAGCAATGATAAAAACGAATTTATGGGAATTTCCAAAAAGCTCCAAAACTCGGAAAATACTGTGAGATCAAAATAAAAAAGTGCAGAGTTGAAATGTTCCTACTATCAAAACCGTTGTTTGGCAGTACTCTGTCCCCCACCACTTATAAAAATCCAGAGACTACTTTTTTCCATCCCTCCTTGGACGATACGATACGATACTTTATTAATAAACATAATTATAACTCTTTACATTACACATCTACTGCACTGATGGAAAAAAATAAGTTTTTGTTGGAGTGCAGTAGTAAAAAGTAACCATTTTCTAAACACACCAAAAAATAAAGTAATAAATGGCCAACAAAAAAAAGAAGACATACCACAAAAAAATGATCTTTTTTTTCAAAAGAAAAAAAAACTCAAAAAACAACCCTACTCCCTCAGAGCCGGGTCGCTCCGTACTACAGTTCGTTACCACGAACAGATTGATTGTAGGCTTAAAAAATATAGAAAAAAGGACAATACAAAACTGTCAAATCAGAAAAGCTAAAAATGAAAGCCATGGAGAACAGAACAAACAAACATCGAATCGACCAAAAAGACACATCAGTAGTAGTAATGACTCTTGTTTTGTCAATAATAGAAGTTAAGATTACAAAAAATTATATATTTATCACGTCAGCCTTTCAACTTTTCGTTTGTTAGCATATGTATCTAATTTATTTGAGCCATTTTAGCGATCAGAAAATAAAACAAGTTATTCAGTGTTGAAAACTTTAGCGTAAAGAATAAGGTATCGAGGTGGGGGGCAACTCCTTCATATGTAGAATAATTTCTTTTCGTTTTCGGTTTTAATGTTGCTCCTTTCATTAAAGGAGTCTAATATTTTTCATAAAAATTATGAAAAATATAAATATTATTGAAATCAGAAATTATATTAGAATTGAGTTATCGGGTTGAATTGAACCTGCCTCCTCTTGTATTCTAATTTATAATTTTCAATGCAACTGGTTTCTACTTGGATTCGTCAAACGAAAAAAATAGAATCTACAGGGAAATTAGAAAGGTTAGTAGAAGAACAAAGGGGAGGTAAATGGTTCATCTCCCCTTAGGTTTTATGACCCCCCCCCCCAATTTTTTTAATGTAAGAAAATTAAAAAGTATAATAAAAAACGAAGAGAGTGAAAGCCAAAACTGATGATTTATTCGGCACCCCCTATCAGAGGACGGGGGGAAACCATCTCACCTGATTTCTAAGAAATCCTATTATGATAAAACAAGGGTATTCACATCGTTCTCTTCAATGAGAATTAAGACACTGTTATTAGAATGGGAACTAAAGACAATTAATTAAGTCATTAAAATAACTAATTATCCTTAATTATCAATATTTTAAACATTAAATCCAGTTAAATTATTGTTGAATTGCGTCAACAATTGCATTACAAAACTAAATCCTTGGTTATGATCACTGGATCTCTGATAGATCTCGTTAAAGAATAAAATCTATTTTTTACTTATATTGTAAGTTTTTAGCCCCCAACATGCAGGCAGGATTAAATAGGCTAGGACGGGGTATTTTGTAAGACAGTATATTAGGATACAGTTTCTCTCTCCATTTTACTGTATAGATCCATGAGGAAATTTGCAAGAATCCCCCCCCCCCTCTGGTAAGTGAATCTCATAAATATATTATGACTCAAAACTTCAGTGTTGTTTTTGGGAGGAAGGTTCTTTAGATTAACCAGATTCAAAGACCAAAGAGAGGAGGACAGCAAATCTAGGTATATCCTGATAAAAGCATATTTTTGAGTGTTATAGTTTAACCTAGACAAACCTAATTACGTTGGCCTTGTTTGTTTATGATTAGGCCTATAGTTTACTATACTGTGTTGCTGTTAAGTAGTGATTAAGTAGTGCATACTTACAGTTTTTGATGGAACAAAATAAATAAAGTAATATGAATGATAACAAAATAATATAGAAAATAATAAAAACAGTATTTATAGCATTATAATAAATTAGTATAAAATGTTAAATAAAAGAGTAAAAAAATAATTCAAGATAAATGAACAAAGTAAAAACTACTCATAAAATCAAAAAACAATTACCTCAGGCGATAGTTTGCTGAGCTTGATTGTTGGCTTCATAATTCCAAGATCCTTAGTCTTTTGGCAGTTTTATCAAACTATCATTTTCTTTACACTCTTTACACTAGATTTTTCATCCTCTGCAATTTCAACAACTCTATCACCATCACCGACTACTTTGCTCGATTTCTCTATCAGGATTTCTTCAACCAAAATAGAACCATCACTAACACCATGTACATTATTTTCGCCAGGTTTATCCTTTGTCCTTATGAAGTTTTTTTTGAGGCTCTTTATCAGGTGTTTTTGTGTCATTTAAAATTGGGATTAGCTTTACTTTACTAGTACTGTAAAACAAAGGTTTTTGAACTTCTTCAACTTAGTTTTCCTTATTCACGTCACGACTCAGAGATATTTTAAAACTTCATTCAACGGAAGTACCTGTTCAAAAGGAGGCTCATTCACTGTTGTCAAAGTTTGTGACTGAGGTACATGACCAACCATTTTATTGACATTTACCTTCTGACATTTGGCATTTTAAATTTTCAAATTGTTTTTTACAACCTGCACTGGTGAGTCAACAATGCTTGGATTCGAAATTGAAAGATATTTGTGTGAAATCTGCTCATGTATTTGTGCTGGGAGCGGGAGTCTGAGATGGATGAATGGCAGTTTGTGACATTGGACTTTTCTGTGAAGTCCCTACACTCAAAGTAACAGAGGCAGGATATAGCGGCGAAGGCCCTGAAAACTGCACTGGGGCTTAAGAGCTCTCTTGCTGCATTATCTAAAAGTTCAAGTTAAATAATTCAAAACAAAAATAAAGAAACAAAGGAAAAAATAATAATATTACAAAAAATACTAATTAGCTTCATTGGACGTTGCACTTTGATCTAGAACGATCTTCCTGGAGAATTTATCCCAAAAGTTTTTCTGTTAGCTCTTTCAAAACAAGGCTCACTAGTAAACTAAAACCTTGATAAAGGACTAGTGACTAATATCTGACAATACCATGGACCACAAATCTAATAATAAAAAAAATCATATACTATCCAAACTAATATAAAAAAGGAGATATATAACACTAAATAAGAGAAGCAGTACAAAATATTTTTGCTGATATATCAGCTGGATATAGCAGAATTCAAACTAAAATCAGCCGTGTTTATTACTCACCCTCTTTGCCGCATCTCAGGAAGGGATCGTGTTGGGAAGAAGAGTTGTGCTGTCAATTTCCAAAATTTAGAAGAGGGGGAGGGGGTCCAATGACAATACCAAAAAGGGCAACTTTCAATGAAAATAACCCCAAGACCAAAGGGGGAGGGGGGAATCTAGGGTAAATTTTCTATGCGATTTTGTGGCGCTTCAAGAAATAGGTGCTTCTGTAAAGCAATCAATCTTTGTTCTTAAAGCGTCTGTTTTAACAAATTCAAAAAGTTTCCCAAGAAAATGCTGCCTTTCTGTGACAAACCAGTTTGTCATTTTCTATACTCTTTAATCACTGAAAGACAATACTGCATTTAAGCAGCATTAGATTAGGAATATCTCTTTAATATAAAAAAAATATGTTTACTGATGGTTTTGATACGACTGGGCAAATTTTCTAAAATGGAAGGAAAAAACATGTTAAAATGTTACAATGTAAAATATCATTAAAAAAAAAACACCTTTTTTGATACTTCGTAAAAAAAACACGAAAAATAGACAAATTACCCCCCACCCCCTCCCAGATTTAATACATTTTTTCCCTTCAGCCTAACATTTAAATTGATTGAATTGGCACCATTACCTGTCATACAAGGATAGTTGTTCATATAAGGATGGTTCAACTTGCAAGTCCCTATCATATCAGCAACGGGTTGTGAAAATGTAAAAAAAAAAGAAAACAGTGGAAGCCATTAGATCTGTTCAGTAATCATTTACTCATTCAATTTATTTTTGGAGAGCAACTGGAAATAAAACAAAGAGGCAAATTAAGTTAAAAATATGTAAATTACAGAGGAAAATGTCAAAATCTTCAGATTTTGAAAAAAGAAACACTGACCAAAAGATCCCATATTTGTTTATACGTGATACTAAAAGTAACCAAAACAGGCCATATTATACTTTATTATTCAATGCTAGTGGAATTTATAGTCAAATTCATAGCTATATCATGGGAGAGGTGCAGGGGTGGCTCGAAGGACCAATGCCAGGGGGGTGAGATCCCATCACTTAAACCACTCAAATTCACAGTTTTGTTCTTCAGTTATCCTAAAGCTAATGCCATATCTCACAAGGGTTTCTACAGCGTCAAAAAAAAACAAAACAAAAAACAACTTCTTTTAGAGGCTAGATCTGAACAACCAGAAAAAATCAAATTATACGTGAGCATAAGAAAGTTTTTTAGGCATGAGTTGCTACCAGTTCGGTTCCTTTAAACCTGAATTATTTCAAACGACGCAATCGAAAAACGACATTGGAAAATTAAATTAAAAGATTCAATAACACGAATCGGTTATGTTTACAAGCGAATCTAGTAATTGATATCTACAATTGAAGCGAGTTTCGTCAACATCAGCCATTTTTTTACCGAGAAGTTTGAGAATGCAAAAGTGTTTTCAGGACAAGGAAAACCAACTTGGGTTGTCTCAGAATTGAGGAACCGAGACCTCAATGAGGTCTCGGCTTATACAGCTATTATACGGCTTATACAAATAAACGGCTTACACAAATTTGTAAAACCAAGGAGGAGTTACCCTCCCCCCTTCAAGCAATACCTAGGGATGTGGATCAAATCATTAGTTAGAAGTATTAGGGGAAGTATACCAGGAAAACATTTAACAGAGTGCAAGAAAAATTCCACAGAAAATAATTCTTCAATGACCTCTAATAGTATTTTCGTAAACTTGTTCTTAGAAACACTATCCTTCTCATAAATCTAATTAATTTTTGTCTGCATGTATACCAGAACAAGATACTTTCCATTCTATCTAGATTGAATAAAAAAAAAGTTTTTTTAACTGAAAGTAAGGAGTGACATTAAAACTTTAAACGAACAGAAATTACTCCGCGTATGAAAGGTGCTGTTCCCTCCTCAACACCTCACTCTTTACGCTTAAGTTTGACTCTTTCATTCTACTTTTTAAAACAGCAAAAAACTTTAGCGCAAAGAGCGTGGCGTTAAGGAGGGTACAGTCCCTTTCATGCGCGGAATAATTTCTATTCATTTTAAGTTTTAATGTCGCTCCTTATTTTCAGTTTAAAAAACATAGTTAAAAAAATGTAAAATTTCACAAATGATATCAAAGTTAATAACAAACAACATAAGAATAAAAAAAAAATCTATCTAATCTATGAAATTTAAAGTAGTTCATGCTTCCTTCATACTTGCAGCATCATGTTTTATACCCTTTTCCAGATGCCTAAAATCTTAACCCAATCCCCATTAGCATTTTGACATATATCCCTCCTCCTAATGAGAAATGCAATAGGCAAGTCCGGGTGCAACGTGGCAAGTATAAACTACCTTTCAGCAATTTCTGCTTCGTAAATATATTTCTTTATGGTTAGGTTTAAATTTTCTTATTCCATAAAAGAGAGCAAATAATTTAAGATTTAAATGTGTCGGACTGGACGTCAGACCGTTGATCTATAGTAATATCATTTTTTAAATCCAGGTTCAAATCTTGAAGTTTGGAAATTTTCATCCGAAGGTCCTCTTTGCACTTATTCAAAACATTACTGTTAAAAAATTTAGCAAAATGAAATAATTATTCTGAATCTTAGCAAACTATGTCATTTTAAGCTAAATCCCAAGCCTTTACTTCCAACATTTCTTTGAATTAAAATAAGACGGATTTCACAATAAACAAGTATTTTCCAAATAGGGAAGACTTCAGCATTTTAGGTTTCTAAGGAAGTTACTGTTGATAATAACCAGAGCTGGGATAGTTCCATAATGCTGGATAATCATCAATAAAGCGCTGTATATAGAAGCCTTCTTAAACCACCGTCTCCAACCTTCTTAAACCTTATTGTTTTCAATAAAATGCTAAGACTTTAAATAGAACAAAATGAGACGGTAGCTACGCGGTGAGAATAAAAAAAAAAAACTTTTCGTTTAGCTTAGGTTTAATATTCAATATTTCTCTTTTTCACTTGTTCTTTTTTTTTTGAGTGAACACGGAGGAAGAAACTTCAATTTCACGTTAGTAATTTACAATTATTTAAAGAAAAAATAATTGTACTTTTTCTTACGACTAATATCTGCTATTTCTCTTTTTCGGGTTTTCTTTTAAGTCAGCATGAAGGAAGATAATCTTATTCCAAGTAAGTAATTTTTTAATTATTTAAAGAAACAAACAATGGTGCTTTAGTTCACGACTAAAATTTGATATTTCTCTTTTACAGATTCTCTTTTGGGTCATTATCGAGGAAGAAAAGTCAATTCCAAGTAAGTAATTTATTAGATCAAAATTTCGTGTAATAGTGAAAATTATCTGAATAATGTTTAAAAAGATATTACATGTTTAACAGCGGCGTAATTTACTATGGGCCAGGGGAGGGGAGTGGTGGGCAATTGCCTACTCCAGCCCTAGTTTGCCCCCTCTTCCCAGCTGAAATTTATTTTCTACTAATAATCTTGTAATAACTAAGCCAGCATAAGTCATGCATCCAGAGAAACGGGTTAGTTTTCTTTAGTATATCCTTTTCTTTATGGTGTTATTGCAAAGCTTAGAAAAATGTCAAGTGTCACCCAATACCAGATGACACTGATATCCTGATGACTTAACCGCGGTAGCTACTTGTCCCACTACACTTATTCCGTAATTTACTCGTTAAACTAACGGGAGTTTAGAATCAATAAGCATGCAACATGTTTCAAAAGATATTACATCTTTAACAGGGGCATAATTTGCTTACTGCCAGAGGGGGGGGGCGGGGCAACTGCCTCCCCCGGATCCCAGTTTACCCCCACTCACAGCTGAAATTTATTTTCTACTAAAAATATTGTAATAGTATATCCTTGCTTTTATGGTACTTTATGGCTCATTTTTCTTTTTTCAATGTCATTTTCACTGGATTTGGAAAAATTGGCTACAACTTTGATGTTCCCACTCATGAAAGTGGAAGTATATTAGACCTCATACTAACAAATCTTGAGGTGTTTTATGAACCACCAGTTTCCCTAGGACCACTCGCTAAGTCAGACCACAACGTTCTCTGGTGGAAACCAAAGAGCAGAAATAATATACCAGAACCAAAAAAGGTTAAAATAGTTTATAGACCTCTCAGTGAAAGCTCCATCCAAACATTTGGCAGGTGGATCGCTAACTTTGACTTTGATCCAATTTGTGTTATAACAAATATTGATGAAAAGGTCGAGACATTATACTCGATTCTGCAGCAAATGTACCATGAATTTTTTCCAGTTAAAGAACGCACGATATGTGAGACGGATAAGCCGTGGTTAGATACTAATATAAAAAAAAAATGATCAAAGAACGATGTAAACTCCATGCTGCAGGAGACATACTGAATGCAAACAAAATAAGAAACAAAGTCGTCTCAGCCCTCCGAGCTTCCAGAAAAAGATATGTACGGGAAAAAATAGCACCACCCCTCAAGTCAGATTCTCATGAATGGCATGACGCAGTAAAACGGCTTAGTGGGGAAAAGGAAGGAAACGAAATACGAATCAATAACCCAGACGGTAGTCTGATAAAAGCCTCGGAAGTCAACGAATTCTTTACTCAGAATTGCACTACCCACCCAACCGTAATTGATGAACAAATGTGTGACATCATTAACATCAATAGTTCTGATGAAATCGTAGAGGTGTCAGAAATGGCAGTTCACTATGCAATTGGACGACTAAGTAACAACTGTGCCTCATACCCAGGTGAACTCCCCGTGAAATTACTGAAAGAGTACTCACCTTTCTTAGCCAAGCCTATTACATCAGTGATAAACCAATTTTTATCAGAACAATCATTTCCGAAGATGTGGAAAGCTGCATATGTCCGTGTTATACCGAAAGTCAAGACACCCGAGTCCTGTGACCAACTGAGACCAATATCGATAATTCCTAACTTAGCAAAAGTAACTGAGGGTTTTATCTACCATTCTTTGCTAGAACAAATTGCACCTGCGATCGATCCGTACCAATATGGTTGCATACGAGGCAGCAGCACTTCAATATGTCTAGTGCGAATGTGTCACTTAATCGTCCAGTGGTTGGACACTTCAAATAGTACTGTTGACTTATTTCTGGCGGACTACCGAAAAACATTCGACCTTATCAAACACATGACTGCATTAACTAATCTGAAAGAAATGGGAGCTAAAACACAAATACTACTATTAGTAAGATAATTTTTACAAGGGAGACGGCAATCAGTTTACCCTTTGTTTGCAGAAGATACCTGCTCTGAGTGGTCAGAAGTAACCTGAGGATGCCCCCAAGGAACGAAATTAGCTGCTCTTTTATTTCATGCCGTTATCAACCCTATCCTTACAGAATTTGAAGAGCGTTTCAAGTTTGTTGATGACTTATCTGCACTTCTCAAATATATAGTCGAAAATGCAGTAACAAAGCAGCAGTCTGACCCGACTTTCTTCACAGACTTCATCAACCAGTGTAAGTCGAATAGAATACAAGTGAATGAACAGAAACCAAAAGTTTTATGATTTAATCCACTCAAGCGAGAAATCACTATCCCAGATGCTCTGTTTCCAATTGTTTCCTCTGCAACAATCCTAGGCGTAACATTTACCAGTGAAGGCTCGTTTAAGCTGCATGTAGACAATATTTTGCACAAGGGTCACTATTCAATCCAGAGATCAACAAGTATGCGCAGGTTAGGCTTCTCTGATCGTCAGCTCCTGCTGGCATATACAAACTACATCAGGCCTTTCCTCGAGTATTGCTGTCCCGTTTGGGGTCCCCAAACTCAGAACATAGCTTACATGGCAGATTAACTAGATCATGTCCAAAAACGCGCTACTAGAATAATACTTGGACCCAGTTTCAGCAGCTACGAAAGTGCCCTTGAGCTCTTGAATTTGCCCACCTTATTCGAACGAAGATATGAGCTAATAATGAAATTTGGGAAATCACTATTAACAAACGAGAAGCACCGATCCATACTTCCACCCTCCGCATCAATCAGCAGACATACTAGGCATTACAACAAACTAGAACCAGTCAAGTGCCGTACGAACAGATTCGCAAACTCCTTTGTGCCATATTTCGTAAGAGCATTTAACAAGTGTTAATTGTAATTTTGTGATTGTAAAAGTAGCGTAATTTAGCGTTCATTTTTGAGTGCTACGATAGCTATTTAAATAAACGAATACGAATATTGCCAAATAATTACCATCTCAAAAGAGGGAGCAGCTTTTCAAAGTTTTTTGTTTCGAAAAAAAATTGAACTGGATGATAGAATTTAAACTTGTAAATTTGAACATGCTATGCATAGAGGGGAAAGTCAATAACGTGTAATTTCAGATCGTGATTTGAAGAGCATCTAACTTTAAATTCCATTTTCCCAGCCCATTTATTAGTAATTACACACCACTTAAAATACACACAGAAAAAGTTTACTTAACTAGTAAAACCCCGAGTTATTTTGGTGTTTTTCGTAATTTTATAGCGTATCCAAAGGAATAAGCCTTTCGGAGGAGCATTAGAGCAAGAGTTATAACTTATGCAGACTAACATATCTATTATAAATAAGAATAATATATTGAAATCTCATTAGTTGTGGTAAAAAAATATTGTAGCAAACATATTGCATTATATTTTTTCGTTTTAATACAGATTAGAACATTATGCGATGGTCCCAACAATGGGTGCATCAGCGACATCTATTTCAAAACAAAGGTAACTTCAAGGTTTGAGCATCGAAACACAATATGGTGTCTTTCTTGAGATTGATAGCATTGTGTCCAGTGTTTCCATCCTAGGAATTTTCCCCCTATAATATGGATTTTTGAGGTCTGTTAGGGGAGGGCTTTTTCATTTTTGCATTTTTAAAGTCTCTTGGATTTTTAAGGAATTTCCAGGTTTTTTCTAAATCTGGTGATTTTTCAGATTATTACCCATAGATTCATTATTCGATCAAACAAATCATACAGAAAGATAACTAAAAGAAAAAAAAATAGAAAATAAGCGGTCCATTACGCCTCCCAATATGTGTCAAATTAGTATTTATGCAAATATACCGCCTTCGAAACTTCCAATTTCGCACTATATCAGATATAGACCTCAGACCGTTATTATCAAGATCATAAGCAAACCTAGTTAATTACAAAATTGCAAATATGTTTTGTATTTCCTATTTCACATTATTTGCTCAGGTGAATTTTTTTCTTCATGTTTAGGTTTTTTTCTCAATATTCTATCACTTCCAATTTAGGTATTTTTTTTCTCTTAAAACCTTTGAAAGTAGACTGGATATGAAAAGACCCTCTACATCAGCAAATGGATCACAAATGGAGCTATTGAAAAAAAGAAGGTAGCAGTGCTGCAACAAGTACTCCAAATTTTTACTAAAGTATCAAGTATTAAGTACTCCTTGTTTTTTTTTACTTAAATATCAAGTAATAAGTACTTTCCCAATTCTTACTTAAGTATCAAATATCAAGTACTTGCCAAAATTGTGCTTAACTATTACTTCAAGTATTCATTCTATATATATATATATATATATATACTAGCTGTTGGGGTGGCACTTCGCGCCACCCCAACACCTAGTTGGTGGGGGAGCTTCGCGCAACCCCCCAAGCCCCCCCGCACGCGTAAGTCGTTACGCGCCATTGTAGTTGTGTCCCTGTGTACCACCTATGAATATAGATAGATTTATGTATGTGTTTAAAGCAATGAAAGACAAAAATAAAGAACAAAGAAATATGTAGTTAGAATACTTGCGACAATTACAACAAAACAAAAGCGAAAAACGAAGAAATATCCGGTTCCAAGATCAGCGGCAACAAGGAGTCGAGCGAGTTAAAAATGAAAGTGCAGATTAAAGACATATACGGTTAACAGATATGCTACAGCAGGAACAAAGAAATATGCGGTTAGAAGATAAACAGAAGCAAGAATTACAAGCGGTAGCGAAAAAACGAGTACCGTATCAGAACTTGTCAAAAATGAAATGATGGACAAAGAATTTTGCTATTATAACACAAGCAACCGCGAAAGTCAGAACGAGTCACAAAATGAAAGTGAAGAAGAAGGAAATATTAATTTTGGAGAAGAACGCCATTACAATTTTTGACGCTAACAATATGTGGCGCAAAACCCAGCACAAGCTTACAAAGATGTCATAAACGACGCAACCATTAATTACAAATCATTGGGACCCTTCAGCTTCATATGTGTTCCATGTGGAGCCCTCCATTTTCCGAAGAAAGAGTAGCAAATGAAGTGACTCATTTAGAGGTTGCTACTCACAACGAGAATCCATATTTACAAGCCTGCCGAGTGCCAAGATCTGAACTCAAAATAGGCTACATAGTTTTTTTTTCTTAAAACTGATATCTTGAAATTGTGTTGCGAGAGCAACACTTTGGTTTTGTCCCGTTTTTTTTTTTTTTTCTATGCCGCCGATCTCAGCTTATTCCTGGAAACTGGTAAGGGTCTAACCTGTGCGGTTTTTACGGAAAGTGTGGACCTCAGGCAAAATTGATGAATATGACATTAAACTTTGGAAAGCTCCGCAGAACTCTTGCCTGGGGCCAAAAAGGAAGGTTTTTGCTTGTCCATAAGCCAGAGCCTATGGTGTGCGAAGTGAAGTGGAGTTATATAGCCTATGTCAGAGAGGAGTATCTGAAGTTGTGCAACTAAGCTTTCGTTTCATCAAACCATGTTTCTGCTTTCGAGTGGAAAGCTCCGTTCTAGCAGACAAGCAGGCAGGCACCACTTTCAAATTGAAGATGGACTAAAATTCATAAGTGTTAAATATATGCGGCAGTTACCTGGCCCCACAGCCAATATATCTTCTTTGAGTGATAAATAGAAAAATTTACAGAAGCAAAAATGTGGCTTTTTCCCACGGGTCCGAAAGTGCTGCCATCTATTGTTTCTACCCATTTCTGTTCGTGATTTCAGCTGATTTTATCATTCGGTTTTTCGGACTTGGGATTGCGGTAGGGAAATGGTATCAGAAGTGCCTAATAAAATTTAAAAGTTCTCTCACAGCTCGTTACCATGAACTGTTTGATGAATTTTTGTTTTTATCTGAACAATACGTAGCTTGTGATTTTCAATAGGTTTGAAACTCATTCCTAATAGGACAAATTTCTGTCAACCGGCGCTACGACCCTGGAGAAAAATAGGGGGCACGCTGAAAATTTTAATTTTCCCCTTTGGTCCATGTATTAACCGCTGGGAATAAAATCGGTGCGGCGTTGAGGACTAGCATTATACTCTTAACATTATACTCGATTCTGCAGCAAATGTACCATGAATTTTTTCCAGTTAAAGAACGCACGATATGTGAGACGGATAAGCCGTGGTTAGATACTAATATAAAAAAAAATGATCAAAGAACGATGTAAACTCCATGCTGCAGGAGCCATAATGAATGCAAACAAAATAAGAAACAAAGTCGTCTCAGCCCTCCGAGCTTCCAGAAAAAGATATGTACGGGAAAAAATAGCACCACCCCTCAAGTCTGATTCTCATAAGTGGCATGACGCAGTAAAACGGCTTAGTGGGAAAAAGGAAGGAAACGAAATACGAATCAATAACCCAGACGGTAGCCTGATAAAAGCCTCGGAAGTCAACGAATTCTTTACTCAGATTTGCACTACCCACCCAACCGTAAGTGTTGAACAAATGTTAAATATATATATACATATATATATATATATATATATATATATATATATATATATATATATATATATATATATATATATATATATATATATATATATATATATATATATATATATAGATATATGGGAACGAACTGTAAGTAAGGAGTGACTCGGCTCAATAGTAGCCAAAACTCTAAAAAATGGATGCGCATTAATAGATGCATCAAAGAATCAGCTTATTATGCTTATTCCAAATATATAAGATTCATCAATTTTAGTCCTACCCATCAAAAGTTGCCTGAGAAAATTTGCCTAATTTTCGAAAAAGGGAAACACCCCCTAAAAGTCAAGGAACCTCAACGAAAATTATATTATCTCATTCAGCGTATCAAAAAACCTACTATAGAAGTTTCAAGCTCCTAGATACGAGAATATGAAATTTTGCTTTTTCGCCAGAAGAAAGAACTCGGATACGTTCAGGGATGATCGTGTCGAAATAATAGTTCTAAAAAATCTAAAGAGGGTGCATTCGAACGAAAATTAAAAGTTCTAGTTCCCTTTTCAAATGACCAAAAAGAATAGAGGGCAACTAGTCCCCTCCAACACCCCTATTTCCCCAAAGTTATCCGATAAAAAGTTTGAGAAAGCAATTTTGTTGAGCATAGTTAAAAAGATCCTATAACTATGTCCTTAGGGGTAATACCATTCCGTAGGGTGAGGTCTGGCCATTGTTTACGTATTGATCAGCCCATTGTTTACGTATAGCATTTGTTACTGGGACATTACAGACATTTTTCGTGGGGGGGGATTTTGTGCTGGGTTGGAGATTATTTTCCGCGTGGAGGAGAAATTTCTGGGGGAGAACTTCCCAGGAGAAATTTTCTGGGGATGTATATCCAGGGAAAATTTTACACTGGGTGGATTTGACAGAATTCCTATATGAAATTATTTTTATTTCTTTTACTTTGTCTTTGCCAACTCAATTTTGTATGTGGAGATGTTCCGGAGGAATATTCCCGGGCATATTTTCAGCGTGTTTGGATTTCCGGGAAACAATTACAGAGAAAGCGAAAGTAACAAATACGCCAGCTATATTGTTGATAATCAGTATCTTGTTTGTGAAAATATCTTTCATTGTTTTCACAAAACCTAAAAATAAAACAGAAATTCTGGTTAATTGATCAGAGAACCAATACATTTATATACCTTGTTTTCTAATCGAGCTCCGAAATCTAAGGAACATATATTTTAATTTGCCGGTTTCAGTTCTATTTTTTTTCAGAGCAAACTTTTCAATTTGAAGGATTTTGTATTATATGGTAGGGACAAATTTCCGAAAGACTATCGATACATTAAATCTATATAGGTGGTAATCAATCATCGTTTCTCGTCGACAGGCTTTAAGACTTCATATTCCCCTTTGAAAATTTAATAGACCATTAAAAATCCATCGTAACTGAACGTCAGTTTCCGTGTTCTAAAATAAAAGTATACAATTGTATAATAAATAGTTGCAGTACTAATAACTAGTACTAGTAACTAGTATAATAACTAGTTACACGGTACTCGTACTTCAAACCCAAGCTGGGTTTCGCCAGGAGGAACAATGCGAAATTCATAATTCCCCTTCCAATTTTATTTGATGTGTAAGATTAAACCCTCTTGCTTCTTAAAGACAATCCTACATATGGCACACCGTGAATATGACCTTGAAGAATGTTTTTTCTATAAAAATAAAATAGAATAAAATAAGGAGCACTTTTTTTTACCCACAAAGGTTTCATGATTGATAAAAACTTACTTTGTTCATTAGAGACAGCTGACAGACCGATCAACAGTCTTAAAAAGTAAAGCTTCTATTTATGTTTGAAGCGCCATTTCAAGTATCCAACTCAGAATCGGGTCAAACAGCTCTTCATAATACCCTTCAAAAGCAGTTCCTGGTAAGTTTAAAAATTATGAATATAATATATATATAAATTTTTTGTTTTTGTTTCTTTATAATACTCCGTACTTTGTGTTTTTTTTTATACTTTTAAAGTTCATTCATTCATTCATATGGAAGCATTTGATTTGCTACCAAGAAGATCCCTCGGAAACAAAAAAAAAAGAGTCATTATAAGATTTAACAAACAAGTTGTAAAATGGAAGACATAGAATATATTAAATGCGAAAAAGAGGAAGGACAACAAATAACTGAAACACCAGACACCGATGTCCTTTTGTAGACGCAGACGAAAACTAAATAAATTAATTTCTTAGCAGCGGCAGTGGTAGGGTATGTATAGACACAGATACAGCAATTTTTCTGAGGGGAAGGAGGCTAATAGTACTAAGTTTTATTGGGGGATCGGGGGCCAATGATCAAAAAATCATTTTATAAGATAATTCAACTGCCCAAAATTTGAATAAGAAGTGCCCAGAACTCCAAAAAAAAAAATTAGGAGTGAGGGGGGAGGCGTACCATCCCCTGGGTACGTTCCTGACTGTTAAACCATAATTAAAACTGTTCACAAAATTGCAGCACAATATAGGATGAACATTAAAAGATCATATTGATAATTTACTTTTAAAGGATCATAAGATGGCAAAAGAAAAGGGAGAAGAAGAAATCAAGATGGGTGATAAAAGAAATTTAAGTTTCAATGCTTCCCCTTTTAAAGATTAAACCTCATTTAGGATTTTTTTAGATTTATGAGGGCAAAATCTTAAGATCTAGACTCCTGAGTTTGCTAAATGGATGTGACTATCAAGTGATCTCTTACATTGTGCTTAATTTTATAATGTGTTTGGTTCTTTATCTCTAGTCTCTTGCTGACTTAATTACACGCAATCAATTCCTGTTTGCTTGGACCATTCACTTTACAAAAATCATGTATCATTGATTCATTCAGTCTTATATCTCTCACTGCCTGATTTTATGGAATTCATATTCCCATTTTCCTGAGATCTCTTCTAAAGATAAAACTAAACTTTATCCAGAAAACCAATTGTTCGGGGATTAAAACTTCACTTCATCTACATAAAATCATTTTTTGTTCTTTTATTTGCATCTTCTCTTCTCTTTCAGCTTCACAGAAATCTTGCAAAGGCCCAAAGATATGCCCTTTTTTTCTGGTCCCTCTTCTTTTCGACGGGTAATTCAAATAACCTCCAAACAAAAGCAGAAAGTAGATAAACATAGTGCCAAAGAGCGAAGACAAACCAGTGGGATTCGTCAAAGTACTGTTCATGCAATTTATCAATACCTGCTACATTACAAGAAGAATTTAGCCACCAATCTCCAAAATGATTCCGTAATGTGCTGGTAGAGAATTGTTAAGGGGGCGATACTTTTTTAAAAAGGGACCTCCCTTCCCTCTTTTCAGACTGATGGGATTACAATTCAAGATTTTCCGGCAAAGACCGAAGTTCTTACTAAGGTCTTTGCCAAGTTTCTTGACGACCACAGCAAGAAAGTTTCTGACTCCTCTTATCACACAGATACCGACTTCGATAGCGTCAATCGCCCTGTTCCGAAAGACCTGTGGGCAGTACGGCACCTCGACGTAACCACGTACTTTGGTCCAGATAATATATCACACATTGTTTTCAACCACTGTAGTATCAAACTCTCCGGCTATATGTCGTTATTCTTCCGCCACAGTTTTCACTCTGAATCCTTCTCAAGAATGTTTTTCAGGAGGAATTTCAGCGAGAGGGAGGGGATCTTCCCCTGGAGAATACGTTGGACCCTACGGAAATGATGCCAGCGTATCATATCCACGAAACTAATGCGCATTTCTGTTTACATTGATGGATAAGCTTTTTCATATATTTTTAGGTCCGAGCTATATTTAGCCTAAACCTCAATAGCCCTTTCTAATGAATAAATATAACTCAATACCATACCCTTGAGATCAATCACTTCTTTTTCGCTATCAAAGTTTGTACTCGTTACCTCTTCGGTAGGTGTCGGTAACTTTTTGGGAAACAAGGCCATAACCAGAGCTAACACTGGAATTATGCTGCCAATAATGATAAAACCTAGAATTAAAACAAATTATTAAATAAGAGAACTAAGAAGGAACTTGGTATCTTATTTTGAAAAGAGATAACGAATAAATTTTCAAATAGTTTGGGAATAGTTTAAGATGTTGCATAATCAGCTCATTAGAAATTTTAATATTTGCTTTTATCTCTCTTAAAAATATTCAGGTCAGCATGACCGTTCAAAATCAAATGAGTTAATTAGTGCAGAAAAGGGTTGGGTAATTGCAGTTCGAAGCAAATGTCTTAGATGAAAAGCAATTTTATATATTCGGCTTTAAACATAAATAAACCATACAGACAAATGAAAATTGAAAAACAGAAAACGCCTAAAAATTTTAGTATTGAGATTGTACTTATATAGCATGAATATGTAGATTTCATGTCTGGAAATCTATCTAAATGGGGAAACAAAATATAAAAGGAAAGCGAACAAAAACGAAAAAATTTAAAGTTATCTAGCAAAGAATCTAGAAAGAAAGAAAAAAAAACTGAAGAACTCTTCTGTGTGGCAAAACTGCACAAGATACGGCAAGATGACATAAAGGTGTCACCCACTTTCCGCCACCTGATATACATCTCGGAGATTGACGTGTCCCACACAGTTCCACCAGGTGTGGCACACCTCTTCCGTGCGTGGTGCAGTCTCCGCAATCCTTGGCACAGTTTCGCCACGCTTGGCATGCGCCACCTGGCCCGCGTCATTTCTGAAAGCCGGCGTCCCCTTGGATGACATGGTGAAAACCCCCTTTTAAGGATTTCTTGCTGAAGAAGCATTTTTTAGATGTTAAAAAACAACTTTGATCCAGAGGCGCCATTTGGGCCAAATCTTGAGGTGGGAATGAACTCCATCTGCCCCCCCCCCGATTCACTTTGTGTCGCGTAAGAAAAATCCGGGTTTTGACAGCATATTGATCGAATATTCTAAGTAAAAATGTATTTTTAGCACCCATGTGTTGCTTGAAAATGTACTGTAACCAAATATGGAACTCAGCCACACTGACCTCTAAGATTAATTATAACAACAAAGAATACAATCAACGAGGTATTCCTCAGCGAGAAACTTTCTTATTTAAGTAAACAATACGTTGGTGAAAGTAACCTTCATTGTTATTCTGAGGATTCTGACCAAAATCTCAGTTTTCCTTCAGCAGAAATCTTCCAGATCAAATATATTTACAAAAAGGAAAAACATAACAAGATAAAAAAAAAATATAACAACATTCAAGGTAACAAGGGGAACCGCCGAGCTTTCATCTTTGCAAAACCGTCAACAACCTGGTCGTAGTCCAATTTTTTTTACTAAATCCTTCTCTGTAAAAATCAAAAGGAGGTGACTGAGACGATCATCTCCTGTTACAGACCGCAGGTAGTTTTTCACTATATCTAGGCTAGAAAACAAACGCTCATTGCTCGCTGTTGTCTCAGGAAGTGTGGCAGCAATACGAAGTACTTTAATTACTTCTGAGTAAGCCACTGGTAATGCCTGAAGATGGTCGACAATGTCTAGGAAGTTTTCCGGCTTTTTCTCCTCATTGAGCAAGAAAGGCCTGGCAATACCAGCTTGAGGTTCGAGAAGAATGCTGTCGATATCCAGCTTGCCGTAAAGAGAAGAGAAACGCTTGAGCAGCTCTGTGTCCATAAACTTGGATCCAAGGCTTCGAGCGTACTCAGCACTGGCAAGTTATCTGTGAACCTTCTGTCAAATTCGGCTAGTAGACGGTCAAAAGTTTTGAAGTATTCTTGCTTCATTTCATCCGCCAAAGTAGTAGTCCAATTCCAGATTCGATGAAATTCTTTCCTAGCGTCCAAGTTGTCACAAATTGTTTCCGATGCTTGGTGATCTTTTGCGTTCTTCAAGGTCGTCCTTTCTGACCAACAGAGGAGGGTCTAGTCGCGGGTCCATTCACAGCAGGTACTTCAATTTCGAGTTCTGTTGCAAACTCTTTAGCCTTCTTGAAAAGCGATACAAATGAAGCATCTGAACGCAGGTCGGTGAGTTTGCTTCTTGTGGCCTGAATCAGGGTGCGCGATCGAGAAATAACCAAGTGGACGGCGACGGCATGGAGCTGCTGAGACAGCGGTTTTGTCGCTCGCATAATTGCTTCTATGTAGTGCAATTGGAAGATAACAAGGAACGATTCCATCAAGGAATGATAGGCCAGGAATTGAACTATTTTAGTCTATCAACTTAGAGGAATTACTGCAAATATTCAGAATTTATAATATTAATATAATCATCTAGGAAATGGGCATTTGACAGAACTTGAGAATTCAATTATGTATCTAACCTGTTTTCAAAGATTACAATGGTTAATAGCAAATAGTGTTATTATTATGGCCGGCAAAGGGCCCTTTTTGGTGGAAGCTTGGGCCCCCTGGAAAATCTGGGGTGGGCATTTGCCCACCCCTGCCCCCCCCCCCCAAATGGCGCCTCTGCTTAGATCATGTTTTAGACTGTACGTTTCTGTGCTCCAGAGAGGAGTCTGCTAAAATTTGATTTTTCGGCTTTTTTTCGTATGATGTGAGGACAGCACGGATATTTTTATTTCTCATCTGGGAATCTTTTCTATCAACACAATAAAATACAAAAGAAAACACAAATTTTATTTTGAAAAAAGCAAAAATCAGTAAACTTAAACAAAGAAAAAAAAACTGTAATGCTGCTTTACGACTTAATCCAAACAATTATGGCTCACAATTTCCAGTGAACACTGACAACAAACAATACGACAAATGTATTGCCAAAAATTTCCTAATTATCAACTAATCTTAAAATAAACAGATTTTTCTGAAAATAAATGAGGATTGGCTTGCAATAAATATTTGCACCTAGCAATTTTTTATAGCATTACTAATATTCCATTTTCAAACTAGTTGTATTTCATGTCCTTTCGACTAGTTTTTTAATTCATTTAGGTACTTTTTCCAGTTATTTAGCCACCATTAATTTCAGTAAAATTTTTACTTTGGTAAATTCTATTATAACCAATAAAGGGCACTTACTAGAGGTACTAGAATAACGACAGCTAAATCCCAAAATGTTAGGACTGTTATTTTGGCTGAGAGGCAAATTCCATTTACAATGCTTTGAGTCAGTCAGTAACTAATGAATTTTCGTTTTGTCAGCATTCTCTTGCACTAGGCGCAACAAGCCCCTGACCGACTTGAAATAACTGGGGTAAGACAAGGGATGGGAGTTAGAATCGTGCACTTCTTCCCAAAACATATCTATCCGCTAAATATATTTCAAATGCATTCAACTGCCCCATATGATTTAGACTAGTGTATGAATAATATTTGTTGGGGTGAGATAGAAGTAGGAAGGTATGGTGGTAGGGGGGTTGTTTCACGGGTGTACTATGGAAATGATATAGCTACAAGAATCTAGTGTTGTTTGGCTCTTTTATTCATTTTTATTTATTATTTTGTTAAGCTAAATTCTGATAGAGTGCGACAAAAAATTAAGAACTCGGCTACTCAGTTCAAATATTGAAAAAATACCAAGCACATTTTTACCTGATTCCTCAAGCCCTCTCCTTGCATGCATTGTCTTTGATTCCCAGGTCATTGTATTCTTTGCAGCATATATCGGCCGGTACAAGACATCATCTAATGCTTGTTATTAATTTTTCACCATCCATTCTCTTTTTTCTCAAAAATATCGCTTCGATAAACAATTTTTTCCATTTCAAGTTGAAGCGTGGAGTTTTTCGCTTTGGAAGACCTTTTTAAACTAAAATATGATATATATCTATATCAGTTTATTCTGCACTGAGGACGGTCAAGCGGAGGTCTTGACCGAAATATTTGCATAATTTTCAATTTTTTTACTGGTTGTTTATTGTCCTCGTTCTTCTTTTCTTTGCGATTTTGTATATTGTCAAGATCTTCAATTTATCTTTTCTGTTATTTTAAGGGAAAAAATACATACCCAGCCACCAAGCTCCAATCCATTGAGGGTCAGTCGGTTTTAAGGCTGGAGTTTCGTTCAAATTAACATACATCTTCAAAAATCCAGAAGCCATAATATATGCTGCCGTAGGACCAAGAAGCCGTAAGCTTGATACACATCCTAAAATGTTTACAATATGTAAAATAACAATTGAAATATTCAGCCCCCTAAATAACATAGGCTGTTCAGAGCCCATGCTCTAACTTTAGAGCAATATTAGTAGGGTTGTATTTAAATCAGTTTCTAAAAAATACTTAGGGTTCGATGTCAAAAACATGGTCTGTTCAGAACCCATGCTCTAATTTTAGAACAATATTAGTAGGGTCGTATTCAAATCGGTTTACAAAAAAATATACTTAGGATTCGATGTCAAAAATATGGACTGTTCAGAACCCATACTCGAAATTTAGTGCATTATTAGTAGGGTCGTATTCAGATCAGCTTAAAAAAAAAAAATACTTAGGGTTCGACGTCGAAAACATAGGCTGTCCAGAACGAATGCTTTTATTTTAGAGCAAGATTAGTAGGGTCGTATTTAAATCGGTTTCTAAAAGAAATAATTAGGGTTCGATGTCAAAACCTGAGTTGTTCAGAACCCATGCTCTAGTCTTAGAGCAATATCAGTAGGGTCGTATTCAAATCGGTTTCTAAAAAAAATACTTAGGGTTCGATGTCAAAAACATGGGCTGTTCACAACCCATGCTCTAATTTTAGAGCCAAATTAGTAGGGTCGCATTCAAATCGGTTTATAAAAAAAAATACTTAGGGTTGGATGTCAATAAGATTTTCGGTCGTAATTCTTGCTTTTAGGGAACATCCTGCTGATCACACGAAGTTCTAGTCAAATGCTTTGATAGTAAACCTGGAAGCATGTTTATATATATATATATATATATATATATATATATATATATATATATATATATATATATATATATATATATATATATATATATATATATATATATATATATATATATAATGTGAGCTTCATCAGTCGTTCCTATCAATTATTCACACAAATTCAGAAGAAAAACATGAGCTAGGACAGACAAGGAGGTAAGTATTCCTTTCAAGATACCATCCATTCTAACAGTTAAAGGGTACTTGTGTGTTATAGCGACCACACTAAGAAGTGAAGTTAGGTTAATCATAATGAAATATACCAATATGATGGAAATATAATACTTTAGCAACAACATTATGGAAACAACAACAGATGATCATGGAAAACAGGCAGCCCAGGACGCATTTTATTAAAAACCTAACCTAACCACCTCTATGCATTGGATATTTAATTAAAATATACTTGCATAGATACCGTTTATCTCGCCAGGCAGAGCTGATTATCTCCAAGTGGACACAGAAAACCGGTTTCATTACAGATCAAGAACAATGTGTTGTCACTATAACGCGCAAGTACCAGTTGCATCTTAGAAGTATCGATTCCTGAAAACTGTGATTTTCTAGGATCTTTGTTTTGGTTGTCTTAGAATCGTTAAATTTTAAGAGCAGAACAACATTTTCATTCTTGTTGCTATGTTGAAATGTGAGAATAAATAATCAAAACAAGTTTGTTAAATTTGACAACGTTTTTCGTCCGTAGAAATTCTGGCTTTAACGACCATTGCATCTTTAAAGATAACTGCATCTTCAAAGGTGAGCTACATCTTCTTGAGCCATTTGGTCCCATATGTTTTAACAAATTTTTTGCCGGCTTTTTATCCACGCCTCTTTTTTTTTACCTCGGCCCCCGCGAATACCGTGTCAATCGACCTTGTCAATCTGGGTAGTTTCAGCTTCCATATTATGCTCGGATAACATAGACAACAATCCACTAGGACTTTAGTCTAGGAAGATAGTATTCTACCCTGCATCTTACTACAGTCAGGCAGCTCAATAAGATAGGGCATGTGAATTAGCTCTCCCAAATCCCACACAGCAAACTCAAATGTCCAAAAGATTTCCAAAAAAAACCTTTTATGATGTGTCTCCCCTCCCGTGACCCATCCGCATCATACCCCAATCAATGAATCCCAGAAACCGTTACCTAAATCGATAGACTCTTAGGAAAGAGAATAAAAAAATCTGCCAAAAAAAGAAAAAAAGAAAACACAATCTGAAGATGAAGATCTAGCAAGTAATTTTAACTATATGATTATTTTCTTCCGAAAACGAGGTTTATCTTGTAATTTTATGACTAAATGATTCGTAAACTGATCGTGTGAGCATTTTCATGGGTAAGGGGGCCAGTGGACCAAGGGTGCCAATGTGACTCGTGGTGGGCACCAAATTAAACAGTTTATTTTAAAGGAGGAGGGTTGTCCCCTCCAACCTCAATGTATCTGTTCCTGGCCTAAATTGCTTTTAATTCTTTCATTCATCTAATTTCAACCAAATTAGCTGTATAGTTAAAATAAATAGATGGATAGATTTATTCACACGAAAGCCCTATTGGGCCGTTCGCTATTTAAATAGTCACAAAACTAAAGTTAAAGACTTTTTTGAGGGTGGAGGGGGTTAATTGCTAGTCAAAACTTACCTTTCGATTTCCGGGTATTTTTGGATATTTTACCAAAATATCTGGAAATATCCTTCGAACCCCTTGCACATTCAGCCATCATTCTTCGTCTCTTATCCATTTTATGCTCGTGTCCTGAATTTTTATTTCTATCCATTTTGAACTTTTAACTACAAGGGTACTTTTCAATATGTCATTGTGAATAGACAAATAGCTATAACTGTGTTATCACGTTTATGAAACGTGTTGAAGATACCTCTTTTATCTACAACAGGGGTTTCCATCTTCGTGAAATAGGAGAAAGTTCCATTTTATGCCAATTTTGCAGATATATACTGAAGCGGCTGAAGATAAATAATTTTTGTTCATTTTAAGTTTCAACTTTGCTCTTTAGCTACAAAATAATTATCAAATTAACAAGTATACTCAAGAAAAGAGTAAAAAAATAAAAAAGAATGGGATGCAAATGAGGGCGCCAGAAAAAACCTGGGGGGGGGGCTCAGGCCTCCCCCCTGGTCCAATAAATACATTTTTGGTGATGATATAGCTATCCATTGTCTTTGGGAAAAGGACGTTAAGTTACACAACTTGGTCATACAGTAACAAATAGATTGAAGTTGATTATCAGCCGCCGTAGTTCAGTAACTAGCGCGATAGACTTTGAATCAGATTCGCATGGGTTCAGTTCCTCCAACAGGCATTTTTATTTCAATCATGGTTTTCTGCTTTATATATGATTATTTTTCTGCTAATTCAAAGTTTTTGTTATTTTTTTTGTGAATTGTGAAATGTTTCATGATCTATTTTTGGATCAAATTACGTTCGGGCCCAAGGTCCTTGCCATTTAGAGGTTGGAGGAGCGTAGGCATATGGTTCTGGAGCCAATCAAAGTTGCATCTTCAAAGAAGGATTGCTTAATGTTATATCTATTCATATTATTTCCTTTTTGTTTTTACTATTTAATAGACAGAACAAAACTATTTGTAATGTATATAGAGAAATCATAGCACTAAGAACCTTTTGGCATTTTTTCCATGATATTTTTTTTTAGCTGTAAGGTTATCTTGGTGTTTATTAGGGGGAGGGGGGCGATGTTTAGTGAAATAAGTTAAACATACCAAAATTTTGCTTAGGCTTTAAAAACCTTAAAAATGTTCTTTAGAAAAATAGTTACTCTTTCCTAACTGTCGAGCTTGCCCACCTTCAAAAATTATGTACACCATTTTGTGTAGCATGGCTTTCTCGGCATTATTTGAAAAACAATCATACATTAAAAAAAGTTTTTTTTTCAACTGAAAGTAAGGAGCGACAATAAAACTTAAAACCAACAGAAATGTTTCCGTATATGAGGGCACTGCCACCATCAAAACAATTAAATAGATCTTTGTAGTGCCACTTCTGTATTAAATTTAAATTAAAAATGGACAAAGATTAATTTAAAAATTACGTTCTTTGAGGGAAGTAAAGAGCGAAGTTGAAACTTAAAACGAACAAAAATTATTGCTTTACAGTCTATCTCACATATATCAATAAAGCTAGTACAAATAAACCAAATAATCACATTTTCCTATGTTTGTAGGATTATAAAAAGCTAGCGCTTTACTGAAAACACAACACAAAATAGGAGAAACTGACTAAGGACACTTTTTACAATGTACAGATAAAGCATTTCTTTGAGTAATACCAAGTACATTTCTTACAATTTAAGATTGTTTATTAATCAGTATTGATGTTATAGCTGGTGAGACCAAAATATTACCTGATAAGTTTATCCAATATTTCTGTATGCTGTTCAGTGACTTTGCGGTCATTAAAAAGTATTTATTTTTAATTTTAAATTTTCAAGATAATTTTAATTGTATACTGAAAGTTACTCATATCACAACTGCTGTAAGACAATGAAAAGCTTTATAGATTAGTTGGTTGTTGTCAGACCACGTACTCACTTTTAACTAATAAATCAACATTCTTGTTTTTTGTACTTGGTCTCTGTGTTTGCAGTAAAGTGCTAGTGCAGGGCTAGGGGTGATCAGAACATCATAGAGGGGTGTGTAATAGCTCATTTGAGTTAAAATTCAATTTGATAGTGCCCTTTACTAAGTGACCATAAAAATGGAGGGCAACTAGTCCCCCCCTCCCTAAAGGCCCCTCCACCCAAAGTCATCCGATCAAAATTTAGAGATAGTCATTTTGTTAAACTTAGTTCAAAGGTCTAATATATTTTGTTTTGGTGATGATATAACCCTCCATAGTCCCTGGGGAAAGGGCTGTACACAGTATCTTTATCGGATGTATCGATATCACGCGTATCGGTAACGGGCGTATTGTTATTGGCCGTATTGGTGTTGCAGGTATCTTAGAAAGATTTTTAATAGCTAATTTAAAAGATATTGCTCGTATCTATGATCTTCCTACAAATTCCTCCATCAGCAAGTTTCAAATGACACTGAAAACGGCACTTTTGGAGCCATGTCTCAAGTGAAAAAGCTGGGGCTATTGGGCCCAAAACTTTTTAGAAAGACGTTTAATGACCCATTTGAAAACTATTACTCATATCTACGTGATTGTTATCCATTCTACCATCCGTAAGTGTAATATAGCACTAAAAACAACACTTTTAATGTCACTTCTTAATTAGAAAAACTATTTTTCTATTTAAAAGCTGTTGAAAACGATTCAGCGGAAAAATTCTTTTGATAGAGACTAAAATTTCTAATTGTTTTCTCGATTGCTCCAGAAATACCCCCTTCGGTTTAAGTTTTTTCCTGGGAATCCAAATATGCTGAAAATAGCCCCTGGAAAACTATCCATATGCAAAATAGAGTTGGCAAAGAGAAAGTGATAGACAAATAAAAAATTCATTTAGCAATTATGTCAAATCTCTCCGCTGTAAATTTACCCTTGAAAGCTAGCCCCTAGTAATTTACCTCCCCCATGGAAACTCTCTCCATGGAAATACACCCCAAGCACAAAATATTCCTTCCCAAAAAATGTTGTATACTTCCCCATAACAAATACTATACATAAGCAATGATCAACTTTCATAGCTTACAGGCCTCTCCCCACGGGCTGTGGGGAGGGGGTCATGCTACCCCTAAGGACATAGTTCAACTATTCTAAATAAAATAACTACCTAAAATTTTTGATTTTACGACTTTGGGGAAAACATAGGCGTAGGACAGGCCCCCTCCCATGTCTATTTTTCTAACGAATAGAAAAGGGGGAAGGGTGGAAGGTTAGTTGCTCTCCGACATTTCAGGCCACTTAAAAAGGGCACTATAAGTTTTAATTTCCGTTCAAATGCACTGTCTAACGATCTTCTTAGACCATTGTTTCGATACGATCGACTCTGAAAAAAAAAGAAAAAAAAAAGCAAGCAACCGTTATCTTTCTTTTGGCAAAAAAAAAATTCTACATTTTGCTATGAAGGAGCTTGAAACTTCTCAAATAGGGTTTTCTGGCACGCTAGTTCCCATGGTAGGATTTTCATTAAGATTCTTTGACTTTTATGGGCTGTTTATCCCCTGTTTCGAAAATCATGCAAATTTTCTCAGGCTCTTAACTTTTTATGGATAACAGTAAAAATAAATCTTATGATTTATGATAATAATAAATTCTTGATAAATCATATACTTGGAATCAGAATGATAAAACAACTCTTTTAATGTGTCTATTGATATCAAAATTCCATTTTTTAGAGTTTTGGTTACTATTGAGCTGAGTCACTCCTCACTGACAATACGGACTGTTTGGTACAGAATTAGTTCTAAGGAGAGACGAGGGGAAGGTGGATGTAGAGACTGATGTACAATCTCCAGGGCCGTCATTAGGAATTTTTTTGGTGGGCTGTTTTTCCATGGGGGGGGGACGAAAAAACTTAAAAAACAAATCGGAATGTGAGATTGTTATTTAATTCTCTTTATTTCTGGAAATATTTCAATTCTACACAGTTATTGCAAAATAAAGAATAACATTTAACCCAAAAATGAGCATTCCGTATAGGAGGGGGACTGCCTTTTCCTCAACCTCATGGTTTTAGAAACTTTGGAGGGTGCTTTTTACGTCAGAAATTGAGAGTTCTAGTCCTTTTTTAGAAGTCGAAAGTGATTGGAGACCAACCAGACGTCAAGAAGGGGGGGGGTAAACTTTGGCTTCCTTATGTTAGATTTTCTATTAGATCTATTAGATCATTATAAAGATTAGCATCTTTGTATTTCTCTGTATTTGTATTTTTATTACAAGTCAAGCCGTAATAAAATAACCCATTAGGAATTGACTTCCGCATGTCAAAATCAAGCAGCCTGTTTGTCAAAGTATCGATAAAATGATAGATAAAGGTTTTTGACAAAATTGGACGTAGCTAGTGAAAAAACAAAGGAGAAACATAACACTTTCTTTTTTAGTAAAAAAGTCAATATCTGTTTAAAATAACATATAAAACTATTAAACTCCCTTTGAGCATTATTGGCTTTATAAGCCATGAGCTGATCAAAAACAAAGTTTGTGGTGTAAACAGAGGCCTTTTTCGATGAAAACTAAAACGGAAGTTCTTGAAGAAGTCAGATGACATAAATAAAATCTGGTTCGTACTTTTAATTTAGACAACTAAGCTGTTTTAAATTATGTGTCATTCATATTTTCATTTATTTCTACCATCAAACAGTTCGTGGTAACGAACTGTAGTAAGGAGCGACCCGGCTCAATAGTAAACGAAACTCTAAAAAGCAGAATTTCGATGCTAAAAGATATATCAAAAGAATCGGATTTTTATGCTGATTTCAAATATATAGGTTTTATCAAATTTAGTCCTTGTCGTCAAAAGTTACGAGCCTGAGAAAATTTGCCTTATTTTGGAAAGTAGGGGGAAACACCCCCTAAAAGTTATAGGATCGTAACGAAACTCACACCATCGCATTCAGCGTATCAGAGAACCCTATAGAAAAAATTTCAAGGTCCAATCTACAAAAATGTGGGATTTCGTATTTTTTGCCAGAAGACTAATCACGGGTGCGTGTTTATTTGTTTGTTTGTTTGTTTTTTTTTTTTCCCAGGGGTCATCGTATCGACCAAGTGGTCCTAGAGTGTTGCAAGAGGGCTCATTCTAACGGAAATGAAAAGCTCTAGTGCCCTTTTTAAGTGACCGAAAAAATTGGAGGGCACCTAGGCCCCCTCCCACGCTCATTTTTTTCCCAAAGTCAACGGATCAAAATTTTGAGATAGCCATTTTGTTCCGCATAGTTGAAAACCACAATAACTATGTCTTTGGGGATGACTTTCCCCCCACAGTCCCTGGAGGAGGGGCTGCAAGTTACTAACTTTGACCAATGTTTACATACAGTAATGGTTATTGGGAAGTGTACCGACGTTTTCAGGGGGATTTTTCGTTTGGGTGTGGGAGGGGAGGGGACTATATGGGAGGATCTTTCCTTGGAGGAACATTTCACGGGGGAAGAGAAATTCAATGAAAAGGGCGCAGGATCTTCTAGCATTATTATTAAAAAAAAAACAATGAAAATATAAACATGAAAAAGTTTTTTCAATTGAAAGTAAGGAGAAGCATTAAAACTTAAAACGAACAGAGATTATTACGCATATGAGGGGTTCTAAAAATACTTTAGCATAAAGAGCGAGGTATTTAGAAGGAGATAAATACTTCGCTCTTTATGCTAAATTAATTTTAGTAATTTCAACCATTTATTCTACGGCCTTTCTGATTCAGGGGTCATTCTTAAAGAATTGGGACAAAACTTAAGATTTAGTGTGAAGAGCGAGGTATTAACGAGGGGACAAACTCCTTCATATATATAATCACAAATATAAGAATATAAAAGTTTGTTACGTAAGTTAATTCTTAAGTTACGTATATTTTTTACTAATAAAAACGTTCGTTAAAAATTAAAAGTTCTAGTTGTCTTTATGAGTAACCGAAAAATTGGAGGGCAACTAGGCCCCCTTCCCCATCCCTTATTTCTCAAAATCGTCTGATCAAAACTAAGAGAAAGCCATTTAGCCAAAAAAGAATTAATAGCAAATTTCATTTTAATAATTTATGTACAGAGAGCCAAAATCAGACATGCATTAATTCAAAAACTTTCAGAAATTAAATAAAAAAAACAAGTTTTTTGAAATGAAAGTAAGGAGCGACATTAAAACTTAAAACGAACAGAAATTACTCCTTATATGAAAGGGGCTTTTCCTCCTCGACACCCCGCTCCTTGCGCTAAAGTTTGACTCTTTCTCGCAACTCTACTTTTTAAAACAATAAAAAATTTTAGCGTAAAGAGCGGGATGTCGAGGAGGAAAAGCCCCTTTCATATAAGGAGTAATTTCTGTTCGTTTTAAGTTTTAATATCGCTCCTTACTTTCATTTCAAAAAACTTGTTTTTTTTATTTAATCTTGAAATAGAGCTTTTCAAAAAATTAGAGTGCGTGTGACAGTTTATTTTTATTTGATTACCAATGGTATTTTTGGAAAAATTACTTCGTATATATTTTTGGCTATGTTTAAACATGGAATTTCTTACTAAAAAATACCAGTTCCTGAGAAAGATATTGAGCATTGTTTAAGATAGAAAAATCGCATTAAATCAAAATGGAGTAGATCCCTCTTGATGTGCTAAGTACTAAAAATTGTTGTTTTAAAGTAAAATGTATAGAGTTGGGGACAACTCTAATCAAGGTGGGAAGTACTGTAGTTAACAGACAAATTAAGTCAGAAATTGATTTTAGTAAAACAAAAATATTAAGACACAAAATACAAAATGCGAAGTTTTGAAATACCACTTTTTACTAAAATAAAAGTTTGAAACTTAACTGTAAAATAACCACACATCCTTGTATGCCTAGGATTTTAAAGGAAATTTATAAATAAACACTTTCTTGGTATGTACGTCTGTGGCCCGGAAAGATGTGGTTCACCTAAGGTGTAAAAAATACATCATATGGTATCTTGCAACTTGATATATTATTTAATTCTCCGTTGACCTCTGGTCTCTTTTTAACTTAGGAATACCTTGGAATATTGTAAGTGCCTTATGGTCTTATACTTTGTAACTGTAATATTGTATACGTTTTATGCTGTGGGACAAATAGTCCCAGTGGTATATATATTGCCAGATTACTGTTCCGCTGTGTGTTGATTTTATTAGAGGAAATCATATTATACCAAACCTCTATATATAACATTATTTAAGCTTCTGGGGTCTATCCCAGTAGGTATGCTTCATACAATTAGTCCGGCCAAACCTATGGGAACGCTACCCTAGTTTAATCACCCTTAGGACCGTGTCCATACCTCCTCCAAGGTCAAGATTAACAACCATTGTACTACCATAACAAAATCTACTTTATTACAATTTCTTGCTTGCTCCTTTCAAGAGTGTTAGCTTTCCAATCATTTAATTTCCAAGAATGTTCTGTTTTGGGGAAAATTTTCCCCCTTCAGCCGAAAACAGTCATTCCATGGATGCACACAGAAGAATTAAGCAGTTTAATTTCCTGAAGACTCTTTATTGAGCAGTCTTTAAACATGATTCGTTTTTTTCGCCTATCAGCCACTTACGAAAAAACCACCACCTCCACAGTATTTTTTTTATGTGTTTGTGCTGTTGCATTGGTGATTCCTTTTTTCATTATATAATCTTTGGCATTAAAAGTATCTCGGCAACGATAGTAGGAAGTAGGGAATAGGATAAAAAGAGCATATACGGATGTCTGGCAAAACGTCACTAAATCCTTAAGCTTTTTAAGTGTCTTTTCAAAAGATCGAATTGTAAGATAAATTGTACAAATGTAGCATTTCTCTTATCCCTGAAAGATACCCGGACCAACCACTAATAGCTCTGTGACTTTAATGTATTCTTGTAGAAAATCAACGCCAGAAGAATCAAAACTAGGTCTAAAAAACTCAGAGACATGACATCTTTTTCGTTGCAATCTATCAAGCGTTTCACATTGTCATGTTTCGAATTGCTTTAAGTTGTCGAGGGTATGGTGAGCTGTCTATTGTATGCTTTTTTGACAGCATCTGCGGCTCTTGAGCTCTTTTTAACAGCGTCCCAGAAAGAATAAGCCAGTATTTGACCCTCATTACTGGAGATAGTCGGGAATTCTCTAAATCATTTACTGAAGTTTGAAGCATTGTCAGTTGCCTCCACCCACCTTTCTTTCAACTGCAATTTACAAACTGTAATATCTCGCAAAGACACTATTCAGCTGCTCAGCGATTTTGTCGCAAGTATGTGAGCCTTTAAAACTTGACAGGGAAAAGCAATAGATTTCTACCAAAGTACTTCATCAAGCAAATGATCAGCCATTCACAGGTAGCTTTTGTTGTTAGCAGACCAAATGTCTGCAGTCAAGGACATAGTCTGTCAGCTCAAACTCACGAATTATGGTTTTCTGTACTTCACAACTGCAATGACCCATCCTTATCTATTTTTCCGTTAATGTAAAAAAAAAATATCCATTCCAATCGAGAGGTAATTCAACATACCCCTTGTATTCCTCGTTTAAAATTTCAGTTCCTCGGTGCTATTTTAGAAAATTAGAATCCCTTGTGAGACGTTTCTAAAGCGTCACAGTGAGTGTCTTCCTAATAAAGTTGGTATTGAAATTGAAAACTGGTCCAAAGTACTTGACTACTAGACTTTACAAGCTGATTGACTTCCTGATGAAGACAGTCTATAAAAGACAGGGGAACAAGGCCTTATACAGGGAGGGGACTAGGGATCTGATTCCTGTCCCCCCAAAGACAGTTTGAACAAAAATGAATATAAACTTTTTTTGATACATTCTTAAATTTTTATACCCCCTCCCTCAAACAAAAATTCTAGATACAACCCAGGAGGAGAGTGAATGCAGGAAGTAAAATTTTGTTGTTTGGCAATTCTTATGATTTCAATGTTGTTGCGTTTTCAATTTCTTTAACTACAACACTACAAAACAAGCCCCTTTTCAATAAAAAATGCAACGAAAAGATTTTTTTTTAATCTAGGAGGTAGGAGGAAAAAGATCTTGAAGGGGAAATTCCCCACCGTATTGAAACCACTTGCACTTGATGCAAGTTACTTTATGATAATGCACGTTATATTGTGATATTATTAAATTTACTCCAAATAGGGAGACAAAAGCTGGATGTCTTACCACTCGAGCAATTCTTGCAGGGAAAATGCCTATTTTCCAACTGAAACCACTGGTTAATGATCAATACAGGTAATTCACGGAAACTAAAGGGGGATTGGGGCAAAAAAATATTTTCCAGAGCCCAGGAACGGGGATTTTGTTGTGTTTTCAATTTCTTAAACGAAAATACATAAAAAATATGACTTTTTTAACAGAATTACAACGAAAAGATTTTGATAAATTTATGATTAGCATAGGGAGTAGCAGGGAGGTGATCTTGCAGGGAGAATACCCTCCGCATCCCAATTGAAGCCACTGGCCTTGATATTTGCTACTTGATAATAGTGCAGGTTATATTGTGACATTATTAAATTTGCTCCAAATATGGACATTAAGCTGGATTCCTAATCACCCAAGCAAAATACACAGCAACGAAACAATAAGCCTGCATCAGGTAAATGATTGCTTACTTTAATTTTATCAGTATTTATCTGTATTTACAGATAGTTTTATCTGTATTTATCCTTTTCATTCTTCATTTAATTAAAAATTTCTGTATTTCCACCTTGTTACTAGAAATAACTAAAAAGTATCTAAACTAAAATTTTGGAAATTTTTGAGTTGGGGTAGGAGGGGGAATTCAAAACTTCTTCTCGTGACATAATTTTTTATCTAAAGTCAATTCTGATGTTTGTAATGGCGTATCTCGAAGCACTTTAGAAAAATTTAAAAGAATCAAAACTTGAATTTTTAAAAATTTTCATTTGGGGGAGAAGAGGGAAATCAAAAACATCGTCCCATAACATAATCTATCCTCCAAAGTTGATTCTAATGTTTTTACTGGTCTATCTCTCTGCACCATAGAAATATTTAAAAAGGTATCCAAACTAGAATTCTAAAAAATTTGAGCTGGGGGAGGAGGAGGAATTCAAAAAAATCTTCCCATATGACATAATTTGTCCTCTGAAGTCGATTCTGATGTATTTAATAGTCTAACTCTCAGTGCTTTTAGTAATATTGTTCAAAAATATTTACAGATATTTAAAAAGTATATAAACTTGAATTTTTAAAAATTTTGAATTGGGAGAAGATGGGGAGAATTAAAATATCTTCCTATGATATAATTTGCCCTCTAAAGTCAACACTGATGTTTTTATTGGCCTATCTCTCAGCGCTTTAGAAAAATTTAGAAAGTATCTAAACTAGAATTTTAGAAATTTTTGAGTTGAAGGAAAAGGGGGAAGCCAAACACATCTATCCATGACATTATCTATCCTCTAAAGTCGATTCTAATGTTTTCACTGGTCTATCTCTCAGCGCTTTAGATTTAAAAAGAATCATAAGTAGAATTTTTGAAATTTTGAGTCGGGGGAGGAAGGGGAATTCAAAAACATCATCCCATGACATAATCTGTCCTCTAAAGTCGATTCTGATCTTTTTACCGGTCTATCTCTCAGCACTTTAGAAACATATAAAAAGCATCTAAACTAGAATTATAGAAATTTTTGAGTTGGGGAGAAGGGGAAGTGAAAAACATGTTCCCATGACATAATCAGTAGTGGTATTAGCATGAGTATTAGTAGTACAAAACTATAGGATATCTTCAAGGTTTTATAAAACAATCCATAGAGATAAAATTGAAGAGTATGAGAGAAATTAGTAATAGAGAGTAAAACCTTGGAAAAACGCAAGGTTAGCTATGTGGAGCTTTAGTCAGACACGTCCAGTTCCACTGGAAAAGCACTGAAAAGTAGTAGTAGTAGTAGTAGTAGTAGTAGTAGTGGTAGTAGCTGTAGTATTTATTTGGACAAAGAAGTTATTTGGAGAAAGAAGTAGTAGTAATAGTAGCAGTAGCAGTATTTATTTGAGCAAATAAGTTATTTGGGGAAAGTAGTAGCAGTAGAAGTAGTGGCAACACTTGTAGGAGCAGCAGCAGTAGTAGTATTTATTTGGACAAAGAAGTTATTTGGGGAAAGTATTACTCGTAGTAGTAGTAGTCGTAAAAAAATTTAAGAGATCTCTAAGGTTTTATAAGACAACCCACAGAGATAAAATTGAAGAATCTGAGAGAAATTACTAAAAGAATTACTAAAAATTACTAAATAAAATTACTTTGTTATGATGCTAGCTTAAAAAAATTAACCAAATCATGTTTGAGTATTTTAAAAGCAATTAGTGAAAACAAAGAACTACCACATAATGAAAAATATGTCACATAATAGAATATTACTTATGTTTCAGTGTATGAATGGTTTAACCCCTGATGTTTTTAAGAGTTTTATCAAATTAATAGTGACCTGCATAATTATGGAACTAGGCAAAGTGATAATATAGTTGTTGATTTGAGTTGTGGTACCAGGTATTCATTTTCAATGAAACATCTTGGTCCATCTGTATGGAATCAGCTACCATTGAGCAGTAGGGTGGTGGAACACTTACCTCGGTTTAAAAAGAATTTAAAAGATTATTTTTTTGGGAAAAATTGTTCAATTTTATTTGGCTGTTAGGGTGGGTTGGAGAGGAATAGGAGCTGGAGAGATAAGGGTAGGATGGGCAGGGAAAAAGGTGGGGTTGAAAGGCAAGGGTGGGAAGGGGAGGAGGGAGTATCGGAGATTGAATTTGTTATTATTATTTTTCTTTTATATTTTTGTTTATATATTATTTTTAATTCAGTTACTGATTTATATACTTTTTTCTTGTGTATAGGGTATAGTTTATATATAAAGATTGTAATTAAATGGCTGATGTTTAATAAACAGCTGAATCAATAAGTAAGTAGTTACGTGGGCTTTCGCGTGAACAAAAACCCTCCTAGGTTTTCTCCAGCGCGATGATGTTGTTTGATTTATTTGTTTATTTTTGAATATGGAATAATAAACTTATGAATTTATTACAGTCTTTAACTATAAAAAAAAGGAGGAAAAACAATCAAAGGCATATAAGAAATAGGAATATTTAAAAACAAAAAGTTAATTTTGCATTGTCAATATATTGAAAAAAAAAGTTCTCCTATTTGATGGATTAGTGTTGCCACACGGGAGTCAAAAAAAGTGCACACCGGTTTTTGTCTCGTAGATTTCTGAGCATTGTTTGGAGAGTACCCTAACAGCCCTAGCTATAAGGTACTCCAGAAAAAGCAAAAAATAAAGAACACAAAATAATACCAGGAAATTGAAGACATTACAAACAACGCAATGAAAAATATTGATAATTCAAAAAACCAGGTTTTATTTATGTATAAAAATGTAAGGAAATTAATCAAAAACCTAGACAGCTCACTATTTAAAGCACCAACTTTTAGGAACAAATTAGGAACAAAAATTTCTTTGAAAAAGGCTCATTAGAGAACGGTTGACATCTTCGATTAATATCATTCTTTTGCATACTTCATGGCAGTACCCTCAAAGTGACGTCATGTTGTGTCTGAATATCATAGTAGAGCATATGAAAAAAATAATTTTTTATGACATCACAGATGGGGAAAAACCATGACGTCGTTTTCACTATATTACTTGTGATTCCGGATTCGTCAACCACTTGATAAGAAGTAACGAATATGCATAGTGTAAAAAAAAAATATTAATTGGAACTGCAATTGTGGGTGTCGCAGTATCCATTTGTGTTGCTGGTGTTAGAAAATATATTGCTAAAAAAAAAAGATCTCAAAAGTGTCACCGAGAATATGGAGTCGCAGAAAGAATCAAAGAAAATGTTGGAGAAGGTTTCTGAACCTGTTGTTGAAACCCTAGCTGCCAATAGTATGAAGAGACAGGAGGCAAACAAAGTTGCTGCAAAGTCTTAAAATTCAAAGGAAGAGCTCAAAACAGCCACCGAGGCTATGGAGTCGCAAAAAAAATTTGATGAGGAAGGATTCGTTGAAGATTTTCAAAAAGGTGAGCCAAAAAAATTTAACGACAACCTACCAATGCTCTCATAGTCTAAAATACTGGAAGGGAATAAAAAAATGCTGGAGAAACTTGCTAAAAAAAAAAAAAGATCTCAAAACTGTCACCGAGGATATGGAGTCGCAGAAAGAATCAGAGAAAATGTTGGAGGTTTCTGACCCTGTTGTTGAAACCTTAGCTGCCAATAGTATGAAGAGACAGGAGGCAAACAAAGTTGCTGCAAAGTCTGAAAATTCAAAGGAAGAGACAGAAGTGGAAAAGACACCAGTTGCCAAAGATTTTGATGAGGAGGGATTCGTTGAAGATTTTCAAAAAGGTAAGCCAAAAAAATTTAACGACAACCTACCAAAGCTCTCACAGTCTAAGCTACTGGTTGGAGTTGAAAAAGTTAGAAAAAATGAAAAAAATGAGAAAAGGCTGGAGAAGGTTTCTGAACCTGTAACCGTAGCTGCTAAAAGTTTGAAGAGACAGGAGGTGAATGCATTGAAAGATGATGCCCAAAAAAAATAAAACTGGGAATAGGTGAAAAAGACGCCAAATCAAAAAAAAAGAATAAATGCGAACAAAGTTGCTGCAAACTATAAAACTTCAGAAAAAGAGAAACAAGCGGAGAAGACACCAGTTGCCGAAAATTTTGACGAGGAAGGATTCGGTGAAGATTTTCAAAAGGTGAGCCTAAAAAATTTAACGACACCCTACCAAAGCTCTCACAGTCTAAGCTACTGGTTGGAGTTGAAAAAGTTCGAAAAAATGAAAAAAATGAGAAAAGGCTGGAGAAGGGTTCTGAACCTGTAACCATAGCTGCTAAAAGTTTGAAGAGACAGGAGGTGAGTGCATTGTCCATTCGTATCAGTGCATATCCATTTCAAGAATGGGAGATCGCAGGTCGGATGTAGCTGACGAGCAGATGTGGCTGATGTAGCGGATGAGCAACAAAAGAGTTGGTTCTAAGTATAAGGCTCGTGCGAGCGATATCTTCATCCGCCAGCCACCAGAGAAGTCTTTTGAAGTCTTGTTTTGCATTTCAGGAATCAAATCCAAGACCAGAAAGAAGTCGACGGGCCTTAGGTTCTGCTGAGTCAGCTCCAATTGCTTTCCATTCACTGTTTATACAGTGAAGTCGCTCCGTGATTTTTTCCATATTTTCCCCATTTTTTTCTTGATACGTTTTAAGTTTTTGTCTTTCCTCCATTAGTTTACAGCGTTCAGTGTCTGCATTCAGAATAATTGTAACTGGTGTTTTTTCATCAGCTACAACTTCCTGTTCACAAAGTAATACGTCAATATGAGGTGGAATTTGAAGTTTTTTCTCAGCAATATGACGAAGCAATGTTGTCTTGCCAGATCCATTTCGGTCAACAAGGTCATACCTTCTGCCCATTGCTATTGAAAACGAAGCATTTGACAAAATCTCAAGGCTACCAGCTTCAATTGACAAACAGTCAATCTTTATATCACCAATTTCAATTTTGCCTCGGCCATTAGCAAATTGTTGTACCGGAGACAGAGAAAAGACCTCCTCACATGCACTAGCGCCGGAACTTTCCATTTTAGATGTTGCAATTTTACTCTTATTGTTTGCCTGCTCTTTCTTTTTATCCTTGCGTGAGAGCTTTGGTAGGTCAGTGTTAAATTTTTTAGGCTCACCTTTTTGAAAATCTTCACCGAATCCTTCCTCGTCAAAATTTTCGGCAACTGGTGTCTTTTCCGCTTGTTTCTCTTTTTCTGAAGTTTTAGAGTTTGCAGCAACTTTGTTCGCATTTATTCTTTTTTTTTATTTGGCGTCTTTTTCATCTATTCCCAGTTTTATTTTTCTCTGGGCATCATCTTTCAATGCACTCACCTCCTGTCTCTTCAAACTTTTAGCAGCTACGGTTACAGGTTCAGAAACTTTCTCCAGCCTTTTCTCATTTTTTTTAACTTTTTCAACTCCAACCAGTAGCTTAGACTGTGAGAGCTTTGGTAGGTTGTCGTTAAATTTTTTTGGCTTACCTTTTTGAAAATCTTCAACGAATCCTTCCTCATCAAAATCTTCGACAACTGGTGTCTTTTCCACTTCTGTCTCTTCCTTTGAATTTTCAGACTTAGCAGCAACTTTGTTTGCCTCCTGTCTCTTTATACTATTGGCAGCTAGGGTTTCAACAACAGGTTCAGAAACCTCCAACATTTTCTCTGATTCTTTCTGCGACTCCATATCCTCGGTGACAGTTTTGAGATCTTTTTTTTTTTTTTTAGCAAGTTTCTCCAGCATTTTTTTATTCCCTTCCAGTATTTTAGACTATGAGAGCATTGGTAGGTTGTCGTTAAATTTTTTTGGCTCACCTTTTTGAAAATCTTCAACGAATCCTTCCTCATCAAATTTTTTTTGCAACTCCATAGCCTCGGTGGCTGTTCTGAGTTCTTCCTTTGAATTTCCAGACTTTGCAGCAACTTTGTTTGCCTCCTGTCTCTTCATACTATTGGCAGCTAGGGTTTCAACAACAGGTTCAGAAACCTTCTCCAACATTTTCTTTGATTCTTTCTGCAACTCCATATCCTAGGTGACACTTCTGAGATCTTTTTTTTTTTTTAGCAATATATTTTCTAACACAAGCAACACAAATGGATACTGCAACACCCAAAATTGCAGTTCCAATTAATATTTTTTTTACATTATGCATATTCGTTACTTCTGATCAAGTGACTGAGTACCTACTGAGTCACCTTCTCGGTAGGGGCCCACCCCAGGCCACTCAGCGCGTCCCCAGGTGGCGGATAGGGGAAAGCCTTGCAGATATGCAGGGTACCTCCGGTGGTGACGGAGGCGCGGACCAAGGGGGGACCCAGCCCCTGGGGGTCCTAAAATATAACTGAGATACCCTCGCCTGGGGGACATAAATTCAGGAGGAGGAGGAAGAAGGCCCCTCTGATGTAGACTGAGCTGGGCCCACCGGCGTGTGGATATGTCCCGTCAGCTTCAAACCTTCTCCCAACAATGGGTAAAATCGTATGGTAGGGCAGATTATCATCGTGGGAGGATCCTCTTCAGGGGGACAACTGCGAAAGGGCGGAAAATTCAGCGACGAACAACAGCCTCTGCAAGTTGACGGAGAGGAGTGGCTTACCGCCGTCTCCTAACCAGCCTTGAAACCTCTCCTTTTAACAAATGAATTATGGGCTCTATAAATCAAAGCAGAATTACTACCGCCTCCGGGGAAACCGACGAACCTAGCAATTTGATGATGATGATGATGATGATGGCGAATTGAAGTAATATTGAACATACTACCGCGTACAGGGAAGCCGAAGAACATGCTACCGCGTACGGGGAAACCGACGAACATGCTACCGCGTACGGGGAAGCCGACGATCATAATAGGCCTAAGACGACCCCTGGACGGGATGAGGATACCCTGCGACTCATCGCCACTAAAACTGTACTCAACATAGGAACACTCAACACCCAGACTCTAGCCAAACCAGGAAAAATGGATCTACTACTGAGAGAACTAAACCGATACAAGTGGGACTTAGTTGGGCTATCTGAGACACACCTCCCCCGAACCAGTGAAGAAACTATCTCTGGAACCTCCCTCCTACTCTCGGGACACACCGATGGCACTCAGAGACAGGGTGTTGGATTCATCCTCTCACCAACTACAAAAAAGACGCTGATCTCCTTCACGCCCGTATCAGAAAGGATAGCAACCATTAGACTAAAGGGAATCGTGTCAAACCTTACCATCGTCCAGGTATATGCTCCCAACTCTGCCCGAAGCGATGAAGAATGCGAACAGTTCTACTTTCAACTTCAAAGTGTCACCAACCAAACACCAAAGAAAGATATACTCATCGTCATGGGCGACTTCAACGCTATCATGGGCAAAGATCAGATTGATCAGAGAGATGTAATGGGACTGCATGGCCACGGCCGACTGAACGGAAGAGGTGAAAGGCTAATTAGTGTCTTTAGAGAAAACGACCTGTATATAACTAACACCGCCTTTAAACACAGACACCGCCGTAAGGTCACCTGGAGATCCCCTGACAGAGTAACTGAAAACATGATAGACTATGTGCTGATATCTAAACGCTGGAAGTCCTCAATAATGGATACTGTATCCCTTCCTGGTGCAGACTTTGATTCGGATCACTCACTCCTGATGTCCAAACTTGAGCTAAGACTGAAACGACTCCCTAAGACGACAAGAATCTCTAGATTCCGGACAGAGCTGCGTCGCGACCCCATAAAAAAAGGCGCCTATACCACCAGCCTATCGTCAAAATTCCGAGCTATCCTAGAGAACTTCACTTCCCTCACCACTGTCGAAGAGATTGATCAACTGGCTGAGCATGCAACTTCTGCAGTTTTGGAGACAGCAAATGCTGTCTTCAGGAGGAAAACGAAAGACGAAAAGCCGTGAATTACTGAAGAAATAATCCAACTATGTAACCAAAAGCGTCTCTGCAACAACAAAGCTGACCCATGCAGCCGAGACACTTATAAATATCTCAAAAGGAGAATCGAACGGGAAGTCCGAAAGGCCTTGCGTAACCAGGTTACCGGGAAATGCAAGGAATGCGAAACCCAGTTTAGGAACAGAAACAGTCAAAAACTCTTCAAAACAGTTCGTGAACTGTCTAGCAGGAAAGATCCCATCTCCACAGCAATCCTAGACAAACAAAACAATCCCATCAATGACACAAAAATGAAGCTCAAGCAATGGAAGGAATATTTTGAAGATAAATTAAATCCGCAGATCATTGCTGATCCCAGCATCCTAAACTCCTTCCCCATTAATGATCGAAAACCTCCACCACCACTCTTAAAATCAGAAACTGAGGCAGCGATAAGATCCCTGAAACGAGGGACGGCCCCAGGACTGGAAGGTATCACTGCTGAACTAATTAACATTGACTCAGAGGACGTCGCCAAATTGTACCACAAAGTTGTGTCAGCCGCATGGTCAATGGGCCACGTCCCACAGCTATGGTGTAAGGCAGCAGTGGTCCCAATCCACAAAAAAAGGCTCAAGAAGAGAGTGTGAGAACTACCGCCCAATCAGCTTGACCAGTCATCAAACTAGAATACTGACCAAAACTCTCCTACATAGAATCCAAGCAATTACAACCTCCGTTCTGGGTGAATACCAAGCTGGCTTTTGACCGGGACGATCGACCATTGACCAAATCTTCACCGTTCGCCAGCTCATGGAACGCTTTGTCGAGTTCAACAGAGACCTATATCATCTCTTTATTGACGTTCAGCAAGCCTTCAATTTAATCTGGAGGAAAGGTCTGTGGCACATCCTAAGACATTACGGTATCCCCCACCAAATCGTCACGATTATTGAGAATATATACAGCCAATCCAGAAGCCGGATACTCACCACTGATGGACTCTCTGATGAATTCTCAACATCCTCGGGAGTTTTACAAGGATGTATTCTGTCGCCCCACCTGTTCAACCTGTTTCTTCATGCCATACTGTCACTGATACCAGACGAACATGGAGCCAAAATAGGTGGAGTCCTAGTAAACAAGCTCGCCTATGCTGATGACATCGACCAGCTCTCTACAACGGCCGCTGATCTCCAAAGACAAGCAGACTGTCTCAACAAAGCCACAAAACCTTTTGGCATGCAAATTAACGCAAAAAAAACGAAAGTTATGGTCACGTCACGCCAAAAAAAAGCAGCTACTCCTTCCATAATGATTGACGGCCAGCCAGTTGAAACGGTCGACTAATTCGTCTACCTGGTCAGTCTCCTCACAGCGGACAACTGTCATACCTCTGACATCAAACGCCGCCTAGCTCTTGGTAGCTCCAGTTTTAAAAGGCTCACAAATATCTGACTTTAGCAACGTCACAAACACAGATGAAGATTTGGAAGAAAACAACTTAATCCTAATTTTATAATTTGTGCAACAACTGCCAAGTAAGGTCTTAAGAATTACCTTAGCTCTTGACTCATTAAACAATCAACAAACGCTTTAAGAACAATACAAATGCAGAAGAGAGCGGAAGCAGAACAGAAGAGCTGTAGTACCAGCTGTAATATTGTACTAAAATTGCTAGGGGATAGGTGTCCCGGGTCCCGCACTTCCCATTTTGTCAGAAAGCGTAAAATTAAAATAAACTTCAACAATTGCCAAAGTCTCAAGCAGTAAATATGCTTTGAGGTAAAAGACTGAAAAATGACATTATCCTTAGACATCAGTTCAATTAGTGAAATGGGCAAAAATATAAAAATTATGAATAGGTGTGAAACTATCATTCTAACAATAAGTGATGAACAATACAAAAAAATTGCCAATATTAAATATAAATTTAAATTATGTAAAGGTGTCAGTGCGATCTTTATTATATAATTTTAATGTATTTGTACGCCTTAATCTTAGAATACCTGGGTAATGCTAGAATACCTTAATGTATTTAAAACTAAATACAATAGATAAAAATTCTAATAAAAACAAACAATTGGAATCAGGCATTCATGTGTAAACCTTGTTGATGTCAAGTGATGTATTAATGTAATTTAAGTGTAAGGTGTAGGGTCAATACAAGGTGTAGGAATATATAAATCAAGATTTTCTTTAATTAATCATTTTGAGGTGAAAGAATTAAAATAAAAATATTTATTTGACAATAAAGAATTTTAAGAAAGGTAAAATTTAAGGAAAGGGGATGATCTGATTGACAAGGGCGTCAATCTATAGTGGGAAAGGGGATATGTGACATACAACCCCCCTCTCCCTACAGAACACAGAACCAAATTTTTCATTTGTTCACTTTAGAAAGTTATAAAGTAAGAATATTTTAACATCTAAAGATTTTAAAGTTAAAATTCATCATTTCATAGGATTCATGCTTTTGGCACAAGTTTTACAGCAAGCAAAAAATGATACTTATTAAACTATCAAATTAGATTCAAAAATGTAACTTTTGAATAAGCGAATTAGAAACCAGATTTCTATTACTGGTTTGGTCAACAAACTAGAGGTGAAAATCCTCATTGTAAAAAGAAATCTTTTGTGAGGAGGTTAGACCATATGTTGGATAATAAAAAGAACAGTTGTATTGCTACATTTCTGAGGTCAATCTACCCAGTGCTAAATTTAGAAATCCGGATTGATTCTGGATATACAAGGCAGCCCTGGAAGCCAGGAGAGTATTCAGTAAAGTTTTGTCATTTGATGCACAACACACAGCTAACACATATTGAAGTCATTTTATCTTAAGTTGTATATGAAGTAAGAAAATAAAGTTTTTGTCAATAATTGTCTTTAGACTAAAATCTGCATTAACTCAGGAGACCTGAACATCACAGTAATGATTCTATCTCCATGGTTACAGGGATTTATTTTAGAGCCCTCTTATTTTAGAGTCTATATCCCTAAGCTACCCTGCTCCTATGTTTAGATTTGTATGTCCCTTAAATGCCTCTTCCAAAGAAACCCCCCTGTAACATTTTTGATATGAAACTGAAAAGTTTTTTTATGTTTTATATTTTTTTTTAAATAACTGAAAGCAAATTTGTATTTACAACTGTGTTCCAAAGTACAATGCAACTGTCCCATAGTACCTTGCTCATTGGTACTATGGGACAAAATCAGTACATTGAGAAAACAAATAGGCTCAACCTCTGTTATAAACTTGTAAAAAAAAATAATCCTAAAATGGCAAGTAAATAGGCTACTCAGAGCTGGGTGATTCAGTAAAATTGAGTCACAAATACCTGAGATATACATCTTGAAGCTGAACATGTCCCAGGGTACTCAATTCTCTTCTACTTCAGACCCTACTTCTTTGGTAAGAACTACTGATAAAATGAAATCAGAGGAAGGGCAGTGTTTGACTAAGTATCTTGCAGTTCCCTTTAAGCTACCCCTCACCCCCTCATGGGAAAATACTTTATAAACTTAGCCTTGGCATTGGGGAACCTTAACTTTACTTAACTTAGCCTTGGCACTGAGAAATTTTAGAGCTAGCAAGACATCAACTGAACAAATGTTATATTCAAGTGGTGAGGGCTAGCCAGCCCTAAAGATGCTATTTTCTAAACTTATAGGCATAAAGGCAACATCTATGCAACAATATCCTCAACAGAAAACAGTTCAAACTTTAAAAGAATAGGGGTGGGATATTCAAAGGAGGTAGTTGTGTGATACTGTACTGCAAGAAATATAAACTGTTTCTTCAGGCAGAGATAACCAATATATTGAATCAGTGGGTGAAATTCTTAAATATGGGTTATTTGTTATCTTTGAAAGTAATAGAGCTAGATGAATAAAATTCTTAATCAAACCTGGGGAAGTCATTGATGCACCTACACCCACCTATTCCCCTCTCACTAGATGGACAGATGAATTTGGGCACTAGATGAACTTGGACAAACTTTGCATCATAAAACTGAAACTTCAAGAGAGAGACCAATAGTAAAATGAGGCCCAAGGAAATTGTATTGAAACTGGTATATTTGCTCATTCCTGATTTACAGGGTTTATAGAATTTAGAAAAATATATCTTAAAATTTGAAAAAAGATCCAGTGGCTTAAATTTCTATTAGAATTATTGGGATTATGTTTTTGAAGGTTATAGTCATAGAAAAATGGACTCAAACCAAATCAAAGGAAACATATTTTTTTTCAAAGTTACAAAAGGTTAACCTTAAAGGTATACTTTAAGCTTGAACCTAAACTTGGAAAGTACTGCCTAACCTTGGACATGGGGTTTAAAATAAGGAAGACACATCTAAACCACTGACAACCTCTCTATAATGAATACATTTGGTTTAAGACAAGTGCTACAAAGCAGAATAATTGTAGTTAAATAGGCTAGAATGTAAGGGTAGCTTTTGATGGTTTTATGTTAAGAAAAAAAAGGTTTTCCCAGATTGTAGCTAGCCAGTCTTATCTAGCATAATCCTAAACATCATCCAATCTAATAATCTGAAACTACATTATAGTAAATACTGGGAACCTGTGGACCACATTTACAAAAGATAAATTTGGTATAAAATTCTAGACAAGCTACTTTTTGCCATCTTGGAAGGTGGAGGTTAGGAATATAAAATATTCAGTAATGAATCCAAGACCAAAATCATACTCCAGCATGGTACTTTCAAGCTAATGTGTCACACCTTTTCTGATTTATATATCTTAGAAATTTAAATAGGCTACTTAACAAGTCTATAGCCTACCTGTTAGGATATATACAAAACAACATTATACCTTACTTTTTAATTTATTTTTCTCTAGTTTCATTTCTGAATAAGCAATTAATATTCATTGAGTAAAACTTTAAGCCATATCAATGGGTTTTTCTGAATTTAAGAAATGTATTAGATCATTAAACAAAGTTGTGAAGCCAAAAATACCTTTCTTGTACTTAATTTAAACAGAAGATCTATTTTGCAAGGTTTTATGTTTACAACATAAAGATTTTTAAAGACCATCAAATGTCAGTAGCCTTTAGAGGGAGAAGAAGTGGAGGTTGGTAGGCCTTACCTTCCCACAATATACTTTAGTCTGTAGGTCTACCTCTGAAAGTTTCATTTTCTCAGCCTTACCACTTTCCAAGATATTAAAAAGTAGCTTGTCAGGAATTTTACCAATAATTACATTTTTCAATCACAATGTTTTTTCCAAGATTAGGCAGTCTCTGGGTGCTGGGAGCATTAGGGCTACCATAGGGCTGTATCTGGAACCATTAGGGGGAAGATGCTAGGACATAATTTGTGAGGGCAGTATTTATTACAATAAGAAGGAGTTTTGAATGGGGAATAGAACAGCAAATTTCTTTTAACCTTAACTGGCACTGAGTTTTTAACACAAACATAAGACACTCAAGTCATAGCAAAGACGAGCTATTGGAATGGTAGCAATTATTCAGAGTACTAAAAGTCAGTAAAATTCTATCAAAGCACTTTTTTAGTATGTGATTTCTGTACTAAACTAGGTCTAGAATTCAACCTTAAATTCTAGTTAACAGTAAGCCCAATTCATGGGAATTTTTTAGTCAGAACCATACCTTTTTTTGGAGCCAGTAGGTTTCACATTCCCTCTCTTCTGAAGAGTACATGAAACCTTTTAAAGCCTATAGGCTAGAATATTTAAGAATTTAAGCATATTTCAATTCTAATGGGTGGCCACACACGATTATAACTTCGGCAGTAATCTATGTAGTTAAGTTTATCGTAGTTTTTGAATATGAAATAATAGATAGCGCATTATCAACTCTGTCCTATATCCAAAACCATTACAACAATAGGTTATTCCTGAGGGGGGGGGGGAGGAGTAGAGAGGAAAAAAGTGCCCATGTCACTTCTTGAAAATCGCCGATCAATAGTGGGGGCCATAAAACTCCCAATATTACAATTAGTTTGCAATGTAAATTATATCCAATATTAGTTTGACAGAATTGGGCAAGCACCAGCTTTTAATTGGGCAAAAGTTTATGAACCACCAATTTCTAATTTTGACATAATCAAGGTCCAATCAGATTTTAAGCATTTTTCTGACCTTTACATACTAGTTGCCTAGTTGAAAAGTCGTCTTGACACGGGTTACAAATCCAGCTAAACTTTTTCATCTCTTCCTCAAAATAGTCCGTCAAAATTATTTTTAAGCGAGAAATGACTGGAAATTACGGACAATATGTTCATCTCAGGCTACATTTGATTTGCAATAGTAAAAGTTCCAAGTGTTTCAAAACAATCATACTTGCCACTATCAATGCAATTTTTCTACAGCATAAGCTTTTTCATAAGCACTTGAATTTTATAGTGATCTCCCGCCTTGCAAAAAGTGAGTTAGCGACGTAGAAATATTACTTGACAGTTTTCAATTTGATGAAACCTTTTAAAGCCTATAGGCTAGAATATTTAAGAATTTAAGCATATTTCAATTCTAATGGGTGGCCACACACGATTATAACTTCGGCAGTAATCTATGTAGTTAAGTTTATCGTAGTTTTTGAATATGAAATAATAGATAGCGCATTATCAACTCTGTCCTATATCCAAAACCATTACAACAATAGGTTATTCCTGAGGGGGGGGGAGGAGTAGAGAGGAAAAAAGTGCCCATGTCACTTCTTGAAAATCGCCGATCAATAGTGGGGGCCATAAAACTCCCAATATTACAATTAGTTTGCAATGTAAATTATATCCAATATTAGTTTGACAGAATTGGGCAAGCACCAGCTTTTAATTGGGCAAAAGTTTATGAACCACCAATTTCTAATTTTGACATAATCAAGGTCCAATCAGATTTTAAGCATTTTTCTGACCTTTACATACTAGTTGCCTAGTTGAAAAGTCGTCTTGACACGGGTTACAAATCCAGCTAAACTTTTTCATCTCTTCCTCAAAATAGTCCGTCAAAATTATTTTTAAGCGAGAAATGACTGGAAATTACGGACAATATGTTCATCTCAGGCTACATTTGATTTGCAATAGTAAAAGTTCCAAGTGTTTCAAAACAATCATACTTGCCACTATCAATGCAATTTTTCTACAGCATAAGCTTTTTCATAAGCACTTGAATTTTATAGTGATCTCCCGCCTTGCAAAAAGTGAGTTAGCGACGTAGAAATATTACTTGACAGTTTTCAAATTTGTTGGCAGATTTTATCTGAAAATACTATTTTTATATATAAAAATAATTTTTGCTCAAAGAAAGGCTGTCAGAAAACAAGTTATGCTGCTAAAGTGTCGACAGCTTTTGGAAGTCTGTCGAATTCTGCTACTGGCTGACAGCAGCTTTGGAAATTTTCCGTACCTGACTCCCTCATCCCTAACACTCAAGTATACAACCCAAATTATACATTTTCCATGCGCTTTTCTGGATATTGATTTTGTACCAGTTGGTTCATTTCACAGGTGCACGATTTTAAACAAGAGTGATGCTAACGACTTAAAGTAAACATGGCAATTTTCAAAAGATTTGTAAACTGTTTTTTAAGCGGGTCATTCTGAATCAATGCCTCTTTATTTTATAACTTAAACAATAAGGAATTATAATCAAGTAGTGAGTTTTTAAATTTGGTACTTGCTAACTAAACGAAACACACTAAAGAATTACGCTTAGGTCAGATCTCACAAAACCGGTTTCATAGCAAACAAAGACAAGTGACAGGTGATAGAATACATTGGACTTATAAAATTTGGCTATATATTTGCATATTGGGGGGGGGAGAGGACCATCCAATAAGTGGAGTAGTATAATAGCAATACTACTTGGCAGTTTTCATGGCCTAGTAAAAATTTGTTGGTAAATTTTGTCTAAAAATGCCAGTGCTTCCACTATCCCCGAATGTTCGGGGATGTCCCCAAAATCTATCTTCTCAAAAAAATCGGTTCCCCGAAAATCCCCTTTCGTTCAGGGTTGCCACCCCTAGTGATTAATCACTACTGACAATACACCTCTAGTAACTAACTTTCACTTAACTTGACAATTTTTGACTTCTTTCCAAAGTTTTTGTCTCAATAATTTACTACACATGAAAAAACAGACATAGATAATTGAATTACTGACTTTTCTTCTTATGCTAGTAAAGGCATACTGTTTATAAGACAATACCCTTTCATCAATGATTATCTTGTGACTCGGATTAAAGAATTTCATTTGAACACGTTTTACATTCAGAGTGATTTTGATGCTATTCTATTTAATTTTCAAAGGTCTGAAAATACAAGGGAGTTAGATTGGAAAACTATTCTAAAATGGGTAAGAGAAAGCATGGTACCTATTCAGTAGGGGGTATCGTGATAAATTTGGAGATATTTACATTGTCGAGCTATAAGTTAGACGAACACGCTACTCAAGACTTTTTTTTATGCTCTTTTAAAATATTACCATTGTTTTACTAAGAGATTAAATGGACCCTTTAAGATGATGCCTTTTACTCTTACTTTCTGCAAATTGGTTTGAGTCTTATTTTCTTTTACTCTAGGTTTTGGACACAATATATTAATCTTAAATCCATAATAATCGAATGTGTGATAGATTAAAGGGTACTTATGTATTTACAGCCAACCCTCAAGTTTACGCTGTGCAAAACTCGAGAACAAACCAGTTTTATCTGTCTACATTGAGAAACAGTTGGCTTACGCTCAGTGGAAAACAAGCGACAGGAGACAGAATACATTGGAATTATATAACATGGGCTATATTTTTGCATATTATGGGTGTGTGTGTGGGGGGGGGGGGGGTTTGTCAACGATTAAAGGAATTGATCTTTTTACCAGGAATCTTCACCTTTTTAAAATTTGTTTAATTTTGCTTCATTTGGTATGCAAAAATTAAGTACTTTTCTTTATTGCTCGAGAATTTTATTTTACATGTAACCCTTTATCTTCAAATGGATCACCCTCCTCCTCCTCCCCTCACCATTACTCTTCTGGCCCTTGGAATATTTTTAGGGGGCGTCGATGCTTGATTGAGTGGTTCAACTGCAAAGTTTTTGGTTAAGTGAATGAAATTTTATGGAATAGATCAAATTAGGGCATTAAATTTTTTTTACGCCATTGGTCTACCTCCAAAACTTCTAACGCTTGAGCAATTATTAACCCACCAGCTCAGTTGAATTGACGATCGGAAAATCTGATCAACCTAGACACTTGGTTGATCTTGCAAATTCAGAGGGTTTTCAAAATTTGTCACGAAGTACAGTTCTCGACCAGCACAAAACATGGTTAGATTGTGTTTCTAGCGCAAGCGCAATCCTAAGCATACCTCTCTTAGTGTACAACAAAAGCTTCACTTATTTTTGAGCAGCCAGTACTGGCTTTCCCGAATTTCTTCACCTCTTATTGTGCTGTGTGTGTTGTCGTATGTGAATCTGTTGTTTAGAGTATGGGCAGTATTGTGGACAGACGTGCTCGTGGCCTTAGTGCTAGTTCTGATGCTCTTCATAATGAGTTAGTTATCAAGGGACAGAGTCCCCCTATTAATGAAACATGTAAGCCATTCATTGAAGTGGCCTTGGACGTTCACTTCGGTTCACGGAAGAAGTGGCATTTCTTACGCACAACCGATCGTGCTCAAAAACTAAATTTCATCACATTAGTGAAGTAGTAGACAAGATTAGCTCCAAAAGCCCAGTTTTCTAGTTGCTTTTTGAATACCATTATGTCCTATATTCTCATCAAAACTATTATGCAATCCTGATCTTTAATGCTTCAAGACAAAGATATTGGTAATCCTAAAGAGTAGTATCAAATTCAATTAGTACATTAGAATGACTAAAGCATACATTTAGAGAAGTAACGTACTATCCCGCTTTGCGAGTGAGCTCTCATGCTACTGCTTTTTAAAACTTGTCAAACTAAAAGCTCATTGAGTTTCAATGTCGCTATGTGATAACTTACTTTTAAGCCGTTGATATCCTTTGGCCTTGTGGACAAGTTTTTACTTACTCCACTTCTCTTCAACTGAAAGTGAATATTTGTCCAAATCTCAAACACATAGCCATATATTCTCAAATTATTTATTCTTCAGTTGAAAGAATCTTAAGAGGGTTGGTAGCTATGAAGGTGTACTTACAGTTAAAGCAGGTAATGGGAAAGCTGGAACGTGAAAGATTAGTAGACTAAAACAGCCACATTACAATGTAGCAGTAATTCTCTATTTATTTTTGGGATTAGATTAGGGCAAAGTTGTGCTGCTAAAGTGTCGGTAGCTTTCGGAATTATACTGGCAGCTTTGGAACTTTTTGCACACCAGGTGATCTCCAAAAATATCTCATCCGTAAGAACCATGCAAATAAAAACTGAGTTCATTTCATTTGGTAAAAAATATCCGCCAAATAAGTGAGCTTGAGAATGAATTTCATCATCCAGAATATATTATATATTTAATATATTCAGTTTTTCCTTCCAAGTAAATTTTGACTTTACTATCCAATTATACTAACCGTATCAGCACTTTTCTCCTGGAAGCTAACGAATTTCTGTATATAGAAGAAGTTATGTATCACAGCTACCCATTCTGAGCTATCCCTATCTACTATCTCATACCTATGTGAAGCCGGATTCTCGGCTATGGTTAATGAATATAATGAATATGAATATAATGAATATATAATGAAATATAATGAATATACAAAACGCAATGCGATAAAAGTAACTAAAAATGAAGTTGATGCTGAAAATCTAGAAGGAAAATCGGAACAAATACATCCTTCCCACTGAAATAACTTTGTAAAAAAAACTTGCTGGTACAGTTATGTAAGTAGTAAGTAATAACAAATATTTTAAGTCGTGTTTCTTATCTTGATAGTCTTTCATTCATACTGGTAAGACTGATATTTTTTTTTTCTATTTCAGTAAGAACAAATTATTTCCACTACTCACAAATTAGTTCCACTCTGGGGAATCTGAGCATTACAGATATTAATGATCGTGGCTGCTACTCAATATTCGCTTGCGATTCACTGGTGGGTTGTGGCCCATAGTTTGGGAAACTATGCCTCAAGACATAGTCAGAAAATCAGGGATTTTTGGGTAAATTGTTAGGGGGGGGGAAGAAAAGTTATGGGAAGAATTTCCTTTAGGCGGGGATCAAATTGTCTGACCCAATTTTTGCAACGAAAAATGTGGATAAATGTTGGCATTTCCTATGCATGCATTCAGTCTATGCCTTTATTATTGATGCTGAGACGGGGGAGTTGAGAGTAGTAGTGTCCTAGTGGTGATCAAATTGATTAAAGTTACGTTTGGTGAATTAAAATAAATGCCATAAATATTTTTGTGCAATAAGGAGGGAGGTGTCACCTTGCAGCATCTTAGTGGATATTAACCACATTTTCTGTGGAAAAATCTTGCCAGACAATTTAATCTCCACTGAAAATTTAACCTGGACCATTCCACCGTAAAATTCTTCCCATATGCAAAATTGAGCATCCTAAGAGGAAGAAACACGAATTAAAATAATTCTGTAAAAAGATTCAGGGTGATTTTTCCCAAAAATTTTCTCCCCTTAAATTTCCCAATATAATCCCTCCCCCATACAGAAAATTCCCCAACAAAAATATTCGTATGTTTCCCAATAGCATAGAGTTTCTGTAAGCAATTGATAAATCCACAGGGTATTTTCCGGGGGTAAACGACTAGACCTATTCCAAACTAACGGACAGCTTTGCGCTACACATCGGGAAACATATGGTGTTATCCAAAACAGCTGTCTTAAAATTCTAAAGAAAAGCTCTAGGATTTACAAATTTTAACCATAACGACTTGAACTAACTACTTACAACAGATTTTCTTCAGCTGAATCAAAACAAAGGAATAAGTTATGGTGAAAGTTGGGGAGTTCTTTTTTAGTCACCTTGCATTAGTTAGCACATAAAATTAAATTATTATTATTATTATTATTATTTTAATTGAGCTCCAAAATCATTCATCGCCGGTTTTTAAAGGAACGCCCAACTGTTAAAGGAGACTCAATTTTTTAGTCCTTATTTCATGGATTTCCAATCCATGACACATCCTTAATTTGCACAATGTAACAATACAGATAGCAAAAAAATATGTATATTACAGGCTAATTTTATATGATATAGTCAGGGGTCTATCTAGTGTCACTCATTGGTCTACTCCAGACTCCTATTTGGCGTTCTTTTTAAGGCACATAGGGCGTCTGACGTTACATTAAACAGACAACCGAAAACATATTGACCATGTGCATAAAAACTATCATGGGGGAACTGTAGGAGCAGAAGAAGGGACGCGACCCGGCATGTCACCCTAAACTCCCTTGGAAGATCAAAGAATACAAAATTTTACAAATATTTGCAATAAATATTATTGTTTCTGACAAAAAAGTTGACTTGTTACAAGCATTTGCTCCATAATTAAAAAATGAACTTATTCTGATCAAAAATATTCTAACTGGCCGCCGGTTCTAACATTAGCGACCCTGGTATATATATATATATATATATATATATATATATATATATATATATATATATATATATATATATATATATATATAAATAAATAACTCAACACAGAACTAAAAAAATCAATTTTATACCATTTTAAAACAGGGAGGATAGGAGAAATCTTTCATCCGATATTGATTCAAGCTCTAGACTTTAAAGGAATAACGGGCTAAAAATGAAAAGGGAATAGTGAAAAAAAAGCAATTGTTAATAGAAATAGTTACGGTATGAATATTTCGGTCAAAAATACATTTTTTGTTTTTGACCACCTTACCCAGGGAAAGTACTCCCCCCCCCCTACCACTGATACACACACAAATGAAAATCCTTTATTAACACTATCTACATCAAATTAGAGGTCATTTTCCGCTACCACGGCAAGACAAATGAAAGGATTACTGAAAAGCGATGTCATCCCTTGTAGAGTTTTCAAAGCTTCTTATAATGGAATTTGGAAAACTGATAATTGGGTAGTAAAAAATTATAAAATGAGAATTTGCATAGCGGGAGTATCCTTATATGATAAATGAATACTGTACAAGCAATCTTATTTACTCTCTCGTTGTTTGTTCTTGTTTTACTTTTTTTGATGGCCTAACTTATATTGGCAGTCAATTTTTTCAATTATCAGCATGGTTAAAACTAACCACTTAACAACTTCTATTACATATAGCATTAACTCTTTTGCTTCCAAACGTGTTTAATTGAAAAATAGTAATATCCCACGACTCTAAAATGCCCACAATTAGACTATTGTAATAATTTCCATCCGGAACTGTAAACGAACATTGGCAATAGCAATGACAGTAAATGCATAATAAAATATTGTTGCGAATATCAGCTAACTTAAAAGTAAAATTTTGTCTCGCTTCCAGAAAAATGAGGTTTTGTGCATTACTGTCCTTTTCCCATATTCAATTGGAAGTACAAAATAAACCTATCTATCAGAAGAATATGTAATAACACAATTTCACAAATACTCCTGATTTATTTAAAATTACCTTATACATCAGATAATCAATTGGAATGCTATCCACTTCGCTATTTATTTTATCATTTCTGAAACTTTATTTTTGGCTTCATAAGAATACTGGGTAATATTTTCTGGAAGTCTATCAAGAAATTTGAAAGTTGCATAAACACCGTGGTTCCAGGTGGCAGGAAGAGGCTTATGGGCTGAAATTGACCAAAATATCCCCTAAAATTGAAACAAAAGTAAGCAAAAATGCAAAGAATAAAGCAAACAAATCAGTTGACTGACATATACGCAGTATATTGCTAGGGGGAGGGGGAGTACAAAATTACTACGGCAATAAACCAGAAAAATTACGGTGATTTATTGGAGCAATTTTTATCCATGATTTGTGACCCAACTCGGCACAAATAAAATGTTGTACCTCTTTCGACTTACGATCATTCAAGTAGTATTTAGAGAATGATCTTAACGGATTCGAAAATTAAAAATCGTTGAAAGGTCAGTCCTCACACTAAGTTCATATTTCACAAACAGTGTTTGATTGTCAACAAAATTGATATTTAAAAGGTTTTTGAGCTTATGGATTACAACCTAAAAGTTCTAAATCAATACTCATCAAGTACACATCTCTAAACTAATGTTTTATTCTCATGCTTAATGATTTCTGAGGGTGTTGATCATATATCTGAGGCTAATACTGCAATGAAAAGGTCTAAAACACCTAAAGATCTCGAAAAGGTCTAAAAGGTCTAAAGGTCAAAACGCAGTTGGCACATTTTACACAAATGTATTTGATTTTCAGCAAAGTCAGTATTTAAAGATTTCTGAGCTTGTTGATTAAAAATGTGAGGCTAATATTGTAATATGAAGGGTCAGCCAAATCACCCAATCAGCACTTCGCTTGCAATTCTAAGTTTGCTTGAAAGCTTCTCACTTATTCTCTGGATTAACCAAACATACTATTTTTTTCTTTTCTTTTTTAGATAGCCAGTTTCAACACAGAAAAATGTTTGAACACACTCGAAAAACAAAGTTTTTCGAATTATTTTTTCGAAGCTTTGATAAAATAACATATATAACTAGGAGCAGGTCTCAGAAAAACTAAAGCAATCTGATCACTCCCAAAAATTAGGGTAGGCCAACCAAATTTTAGAGCCCTTAAACATAAAAGCGAATTTTCTAGAAGCGAATTAGATATTCGATCGGATGGCGGTTTTTAAATTTTTACTTTGATAATGTCGTCTTGTTACCAGCTATATAGAGGTGCCTCCTATAATGTCAATTTCTACTTAGTTTTTTGGAATTTTTATTTTAATATTGAATTTGCCAAATTACCAAAATTGGCACTTTCTGCCCACCAAATACCAAATTTATGACTATGATTTACTAGAAACACTAAAAATCTCATTATCACTGTTTGACTGTTTTTTTAGTTAAACCAATTTCCGATTCCGAATATGCCTTTCCTTAGTATGTGAATCTTGGAACTTAATTAGAAACCACTTCTCTTAATCAGATTGATCCCTAGTTTTACAAGCAACTTCACACCTGCTTGAAATTTGTTTTTAAGAGAAACTATAGCAATAAAATGGGCATAAAAAGGCTTTAATGTGAAATATACTTTTAAGAGGTATATGGCTTAATAAGTAAGGCAATGATGCGAATGCTTTACACCAAAGTTTAAATAGATTGGTCCAGGTATCTTTTATTATATAGTCTAAATACTGTATGTGTTAGCATGGTTTTCAGAAATGACACTCTTTTTGTTTGTCTTAATACCAATTATACTTCTCAAAGAAAACAAAAACAGATAAGACTAATATTTCAATGTTTTTTGAAGTTGTGGCAAAAAGTAATTTTTTTTTAATTATGAAAATAACAATTAAATTATATTTTCAGCAGAATTAAGGGATTGACTAAATTTTGCATAGAGACTAGGGCTAGTTCCTAAATTATACGCGCGAATGATAAATAAAAGATCGAGAGAAAACAGAAAATTGATAAAAATGGTTCATTTCTATAATATTTTAGAGAATTAAAAACAAAAACTGCTACTGACGTTTTTGGTGTTTTTGGTAGGCCACAATCAAGAGTGAAGTACCTCATACTTGCATAATGTACAATTTTGCACATGATGTTTCATAAAGCACATACATATTTTCTGGACGATGAAAAGTGTCAATTTGGAAAATTCACAAAAATACTTGTAAAACTACTAAAAGTGAAAGCACGTCTCTGTATAGTTGATAACAAGAGGACAAGATGAAAACAAGAATTTCACCGGTTAATCTTGTATTGTTAAATTTCTAGAGATTTTAATAAATCGAGTTTTTTGGTTCAACGGCTAAACTGATTTATAGATCCAATATACCTTTTGAAGTAATTAGAGCATATTTTCTTTCCAAAATTCTTTATAACTTATTTAGATTGTTTAATCAAAATTTCAAGAGAAATTCAGGTCTAATAATTCACGTCTCTTTTTTGCATCTTTCTTAAGTCTCCCTCCTCTCCTCGCACCCAATTCATACGTACATGCCCGAAAGAGTCTGTTTGAATTTTCTAAAAGAGCAGAATATGACAAGCAAACACAATTGGAAATACAGAGTTTTAAAAGGAAAAAAGACTGCAATGATCTGATCATACAACAAAGATCTTCACCTAAGGAGCCTTTTCAATTATTTCTAGGAGGCAAATGCCTCCAAATCTTTTTTTCCAAATGATGATTTTTCCAGTAGTAGTTTCTAGTCATATTACAATAAAAAAAATTTACTGCCTACCTGTTGTTTCGTAAATTTCTAATATAGCTGCAGTTTTAGGTTCAACAGATGGATAAATTACACTCAAAAATTCATAAAAAAAAATAATAATAAAAATGAAGGCCTATCATAGACCTTTCAAAACTGAATTTTTATTTGTCAGTTTTGACAAAATCAACAGGTAAACTTAAGAAATTTATATTTTGAGTGGGTTTACCTTTGTCCAACTGCTCTTAGGAGGATTTTTTTTAGTGATTTATAGCTAATGCCAGTAACCAACATCTGGGAAAATTGCCTTTCCTCTGTTTTGAGAGCCACAAGCTAACCTCGTTGATATTCATGTCACCCTTCAACTGGATAGTCAAACACCAATCTCAATATTAAGAAATTTCCAAAAAGATGGGATAAAACTTTTTCATAGAAAAATCTTGTTCAAAAAAATTTGAACAAGCTGAAAGAATATCTTTTGAAATGATAGAATTTATTTTCCAGTTTATATAACATTATTTTCTGTTACGTATAGTTAATTTAAACTTGATTTTAATAGTGTTGCCTTTGTAGTTTTTGTCATTTTCTTTATTTACCAAAATAAAGAGGATACCTTTTGAGGGTTGATTCTCTCCAAATGCTTGCTTGCCCCTGGTATATATTTATCAATATCTGAAGCTTCGCTCTTTAGTCTTTCATAAATCTTTAGTGCTTCATTTGTTTCTTTCCAAACCCCTTGCTCAACAGTGAAATAAAATGTTCCAACAACAATTCCAGCTTTGGCAGATAATCTGAAAAGAGTCAGAATGAAAGGATGTATACCATAATTTTAGATCTAAGTAAAAATACGGTTTCTAAGCTTTTTGTGGGGAGTTTTTTTTCCGAGATTGATAATTAATTTGGTATCCTAAAATTGTTGCTAATCACGGGAAGCATAATAAATGTACCCTCGGTAGGCAATATTCTAGTTTCTCTGATTATTCTGTTCTCTACCTTTCTGATCTTTACCTCCTTTAAAAGAGTTATGATAAGTAAATGCAATCATTTTATTTCAGATATTATAAATAGGGCCCGACCGACATATCGGCTGGCCGATATGGGGTCAGTATCATTATCGGACATTTTTGTGCGCAACCTATTCAGGATATGGCGCCAGATTTCCTCAGGTAGTTTTTGCTTGTCAATTCAATGTTGGCGGAGCGACCAGCTAAGCCTGACCATGGTGGAGAGAGCAGCAGAGGTGAGTCAAATGAAGACAAAGTATATTTGTTATTAATATTTGACTGCAGGCAAGTTGCACAGCAAGTGTAATTGACTGCCTGTTTGATAACATACTTACAACTTCAACGAGTAAGGAAGAAGAGTCAGCAGATAATAATGATCAGGAACTGGAAGGGTATACAATTGAGGCTGTCAATCAGTGGTTGCGAAATAACACCAGTCGTTTCAAGAGACTGGCACAACTTAATCGGAAGTATCTCTGCTGTCCACCCTCTTCTGTCCCAAGCGAAAGAGTTTTCAAACCAGTAACTGGGAACATTTATGATGAAAAATGAGGGTCTCTGAAAGCAGAAAATGCTGGAAAGTTGAGCTTTCTATATTAAAACTTGCCCAAGTTGCACTGTCCAGACTAGAACTTTATTTGGAATCCATGGTGAATTATTGAGGCTGTTCTTTGGTGTGTAATAGATCAGGAAGAAACAAGTGAGCATGAACATGGGCAGTGAATGCAGTGTTTAAACCAGAAACGTAATTTCGTCGAAATTCTGGCTGGGACAAATGTGAAGCGTCAACCTAAAATAACAACAATCCAAATAGTGTTACCAGAATTGTTTTTGCCTATGAACATTCATAATTGTCTTCTATAGTGGAAATTCAGATAAAGAACATCAATGAAATTCCCTGGAAATTGTTTCAGTAATCAAAGGCAACTTAAAAGTCGCATCCTTAAATAGAATATGCTTTCTTATTAGGCATTCTATCAAATGTAGTCAATCACAAAAGAAAGCAAACTATGACTTTACTAAAAAGCTATTTTTTAAGCGCTGTTGGGAAGATGCCTTAAGCAAGAGGGTAAGCAAATGCACACCAAGGCACCACTGCAATTCAATATATACACGATTAAAATTTTTCAACACACCAGCTGTCTATAGGTCAAATTGTTTTTACCTTCTTGATTCTTTTATTTTTAAAATACGCATATGTAAAATATGGTGGTTTTGGATAAAAATTGTGGTGTGAGAACAATACTTTGACTTTTCCACCCCCCCCCCCTTATGCTGCCCACTTCAGTTGGGTTTAACCTCTGTAATTTTAACAGAAAGTGCTGACTTCAGGCTGAATTGATAAATAAGGCATTACATTTTTAGGAAGCTCCATGTAATATTTTGCTTGGACTAAATAGCACTGTTTTAACTAGTCCTTGAGCAAGAGTTTCCAGTACAAGAGACAAAGTGGAGTTACATGGTCAACTCCAGAGAGGATTATCTGAAGTTGTTCTGCCAAGCTTTTGTTACTCCAAACCTTGATTCTACTTTCAAGAGGAAAGCTCTGTTCAAAGGAGTGTTTTTCCACAGGTCTATAGGTGCTGCCATCTACTTTTATAAGCCACTTCTGTTTGATTCCAGTTGAGTTTGTTACTTAATCTTAAGGATCTAAGACCAAGGCAGATGAAATCTATCAAATTTGTCTGCTATGCTACAATAATTCTCTCACTGTTAAAGAGATAGGAGCTTATCATCTGCTTCTTTCTTACTTGTAACATTACTTGCAACATGGCAAAACATCCACCTTTAAACTAAGAAATTTGAACTTTCGTTTTTAATGCTTGATCAATAATCCTTGGATTGCTGATAACAGTACATAACATCATATTTTGTACAAAAATTAGTTCATGTGATATATATAATTTAAAAACTGTCAGGGGGCTGACAATATCATTACTGCAGTGCACATTGGGATTTTTTCTATATTGATTGTAAAAAAAAACAACAACTGACGAAATCTTTATTAGCTTAGTATGAAACCGAGCTGTAGACACTAAGGATGTTGCTGGCTTTTTCATCCCTGTTCATTTAACATTTTTACCCAGAGGATATTTGCACCTTTTGAAGCGAAGTGATGCAAACATTTTCAACCTGCATTACCAGAAGCACAAAGTTAACCTATAGCACCTCTGATTTCCCCCCCCCCCCCCCGCCCCGCAACGCTCCAATCGCCAATTTTTTTTGCAGAAAGCAGACATTTTGAAGCTTGTTCAAACCACAACAGTGCAATAATTTAAAACTCTATTTTTGGAGAATCAGAGCTGGTCATTGGCTTCTCCAAAAACAACCTTCAACTGCCAGCTCCAACAACAGCCAGTTCCTCCAAAAATTCCTCTTACTTCCAATTTTTAGCATAAAGGTATGTATGTTGCATCTTTACTGAACTGAAATCATACAAGGATTATCAATCAGTATTATTGAAGACTAGCCCTTCCCTCCACTAGTTTTTATCTAAGAAAGGTAGGCATGTTGCACCTTGTTATAATTGGAAGCATGCAAGGAAATTCAACCTATACAATTAGAGGCAGTGGCTCCATGGGTGAGAAAACGCTTAATTGGCCGTAACCTACTATCGAACCTTCATTACCGCAAGACTTTTTGGTACTTGTATGATAGACGCCTTACCTAATGTTCTTCTAATATATTTCTCTGACACTCAATCCTAATGAAATATACCAAAGTAAGATAAAAATATAATACTTTAGAAACA
>NC_088871.1:32695944-32743804 GCF_032884065.1 Artemia franciscana
CGACAAGAAATACAAATTCGATAACTTCTTCCACGCCGTACTTTCCAAAAAAATCAACGTTCTTTATGTCTTCTAGGTATATAGAAATGCTACCTATAAATAAGAAATACTTTATTACAAAATTCAACTATTAAAAAAAACTATAAAGAATAATAACGTACAGCAATAAAATAGCACCCTCGCACTAAATCCAATTATAAACATATATTTTGTGTAATAATAATTAAATTCTCAATAAAGTTTCCTTGGAAGAAGTATGATTCGGACATTAATTGTTATATTTTTGGCGTACTACAAATAAGACAATTTCACTTCTTTTGTCTCTAAAAATTCTTAATTGTTTTAAGATGCCAACCACTAAAGATGTTTCCTATTTTGGACTATTCTTTTCTGTTTTTTGGAACAAGGATTTGAAAGGTTTTCTTAATAATACAAGTTTCATATGGATTTTGTTAATGTTATATTAAAATCTAATGATGTAAATGTCTTAATACGGCTTACCACATTGAAATAGCAATGTGGAAAAAAATAGAGTTAGTCATCTCCCTAGGGGGGATGGCAAATGGCTATGGCAACAGAGAAAGCAAAATAATTTATAATTTTTTTTTTTTAATTTCAGTTTAAGATATTTCAACGGGCTAACTTTACATTAAACAGTCATATATCACATAGGCCACTGTCAACACATCTAAAAGTCGGATATTAGTTTCAAATGTAAATATTTACAATTTGAAAAGAAAAAAAAAGTAAAAACTATTGGTGTAAATAAAAAAATTATTATTAATTAGTATAAATTAGTCAGATAAATATAGTCTGAAAGGGGCAGAAAGAGGGAAAGAGGTAGAAAACTGGTATTAAAAAATCCACCCTTTCTTTTAAGGTCCATATTGGAAGCTTATGATCATTGATGTAACTACAAAATATAGGCTAATTTTAAAAAAGACAAGATCCAATCCCCCAGAAAATCCCCAAGATCAGATCGAATCCAAGAAAATTTTCGGTACTACTTACATTATCTGAAATTCCCCAAAATCTGATTTATTTTTTTATAGCGAATAAATAAAATTAAAAAAACAGACAATTTTAGCAGCATAATGAATAAAAAGTAGACAAAATTGTATGTACAAAATATATTGCAATTTATACAAAATACCATGTGTATCTCATTGCTGATTGAAGAAAAGACGAAAAAAGTTGAGGAAGAGACGAAAAAGATGAGGAAAGAGACGGTTTTTACCCTGTGTGAAAAATCGGCCAGAAAGACAAAATAGCAAGCGAAGTTGGGATTACAAAGGTATAATTTTGGTATAGGTATAGTTGGGATTACCAAAGGTCAATGTTGTGCATAAATTCTAAATGCCATAACAACAAGCTGTTTATAAGCTTCCCAAGGGTTATGCGCATAAAAAAAAAAATTAGGGTTGAACACAAATTTTCTCCGGATGGTCACACCAAAGTAAGTTAGCTGATTCTGTCCAAGAAACAGGACTTCAATTTATAGTGAAACGTTAGCTTGTCGTACTCATATTCCTTAGATAGTACCTTCCAAATAACACAGGGTTAAAAATAATAGTGGAGGAAAGATACGGAAAAAAATGGTCAAACCTCGGGAAATTGCAACAGAATTTTTTTTACACCAAAGTGTTCCGAAAAATCATTTTAGTCACACAAAAAGAAACCCGAATCCCCCTTGCACAAGTATCTCAAATTTGCCCTTGAAGGGGAAAAACGAGGGGAAAATCTGACTTTTGCGTTTATAAATATTTTTGAGTTTAAATAGTCGTTTCCTATGAAATCAAGTATGCCGACTCCAAATCTGAATGCAGATTTTCCTTTTTTCCGTACCCTATTGCCCATTTCCACCCGTTAAGGGTGGAGGGGGGCAAAACTCGAAATTAAGAGGTTGTTGCATTGTTTGGCCATTTCCTTTGGGATCAATGGCGGTGGATTCGAAAATAAAGTTAAAAACTTGATTTTACGTGGTCAAGTACCTCATCTTACCTAAATCGACCGTGAAAGTTGACCTACGTGAACTAGTTATTTTAATCGTTTGTCGGTTGATTCACCATTTCCTATCAAGCTAGGAATGGTGCCTTAGAATATGAGTCTCGAACAGTCTAATTTCAAACCAGCATTCCAGACTCCCTCTCCAGTTTGCGGTTTCCATTCCTTAGTGTCATTCTTTAGGTGATCTAATCAGTGGAGCCATCCACCATAGCACTTGCTAGATGATTGGCGTGTTCAAGGCTATATACAAGGTTTGTGCAGTTTTATTTACTTCTGCAAAGAAAAGACAAAATAATAAACTGGGATCCACGAGCGTTGATTAGAAGTCTTTAGTGAGATTTATCCAATTCTGTAGGAGAACCATTCTGAAGGATAAGGAAGCGAAGGACATTGACAATACAAATATGTTTTCCGGAGAAAGGAGAAAGCTGTAACTATGGGTGAGAGGTCATCCGTGGTGATAGATAGCGAAAGGGTAATGGTCGAACCAGCTCTAATCTTCCTGCATCTTGCCACAGTGGCTAGCACCAGTGGTTCTAACTTTAACGAGGTTCTGTCGTTCGAGCTCTGTAGTTTTCCACCATCGCTCTTTAGTTCGCTTTAGGTGACGAGGACAGCCGACAGAGCCTCTCTAACAAATGCACTGATAAAAATTGAGGGGCCCGATGGTCCAGTGACATTGCCAACCTCCCAGAGAGTATTGGACGGTGGATGGCCACAAATCCCGTAGACTGCCGGATCCAAATACTCTGAGGTGGTAGGATCTTACGTAGATTATGTCACAAGACATTTCGGGCAGGCAGCGGTAGTTTATGACTTCTAAACTGATGCACCAACGACGAAAAACTGCACACAACTGAAGAGAACCAGAGGCTTGTCGTGTCCCACAATTCAATTCTCTCCTAACGTGAAGATTGTCAAAATTAAGAAGAATTTTTGAGAAATCACAAAACAAACAACGCTTCATCAACCTACTTGCTGAGAGGCTGGCGAACACAGGATGCGAAGTTCCACACGCTCAGGATGATGCCAATGTCTTAGTTGTACAAACTGCAGTCAGTTGTGCTGAAACTTCGTTGACCCTTTTGATTGGGAATGATACCAACATATTAATCCTTCTGCTGTACCATGCCAAGCTTGATGCGTGTGATATCTTTATGCAGACAGACACACATGGAAATAACCGACGAGCGTACGACATAAAAAGGATCAAGAACAAACTAGGAACCGAAGCAGCAGAAAATCTACTGGTTTGCCACTCAATGTCTGGCTGCGATACAACATCTAGACTCCACGGCTTAAGGAAAACAGCAGTGTTTTCTTAAAGATGGGATTTTTAAAGATGCTTGCAAGACCTTCATGACACCAGGATCTAACCACCAGGAGATCGCAGAAGCTGGAGAGAAAGCTTTGTTCCGCATCTACAAAGGGAAAAACAATGAAAAGACCCTGAAGGATACTCGGGTACAAGCATTTACAATGCGGGTTGCAAGTGCAATTACTTTCGTTCAGGCAGAGCGGCTTCCACCGACTTTGGCTGCCACAAAGTACCAATTTTACAGGTGCTATTTGCAAATAATGAAGTGACAAGACACGTGTGATTCACTAAAGCCCGAAGAGTGGGGTTGGCACCTATCTTCGCCACCGAATATGTATCTTCCCATGACAGATGCTTTACCAGCACCCGAGAACATGCTGAAGATGGTGCAGTGCCAGTGCACCAGCAGGTACGAGTCGCTCAGATGCAGCTGCCGTGGGACAGGTTTACCCTGCAGCTTTGCCTGCGGGGAGTGTAAAGGGACGTTATTTGCTAAGGCTGCAGCAAGACGGAATGATGACGGTAACAAAGAACAGTAGGAAGAAGAATTAGCTTTAGGCTGTGCTTTAAAATCAAAATGTTACGTGATTATTTTACCTGAGTTCTGAACGTTCCTCTTTATGACTGATTGGTGTGAAGTTTTATCCCGATTATGTAATTGGTTTTTAAAGATGTTATACTTAGCAACCCCTCATATTACAGGCCCCTTAGAGGTGACAATGAGGTAAATAGTTTAAAAAAACCTGGTTTTGACCTCATATCCGGCAATACGGTACTTTGCTTAATATAAAATGACCTTTTAGCCGCAGGAATCCGACAAATAATGACCTGCGTACTTTACCCCCCCCCCTCCGTTCCGTGAAGGTAAAAATTGATACTGGGGTACGAAAAACTTGATTTCTGACTTCGTATTCGGATTTGTCATGCTTGATTTGATAGAAAACAACCACTTAAACCCAAACATTCGTTGAAATAGAAATTTCGATTTTCCTCCCTTCAAGGGAAGGGGGGTTTCGGGTAGTTGTGCAAGAGGGATTCAGGGGGAATTCTTTTGTATGATTAAGCTGATTTTCTGAACAATTTAGTGTAAAGAAAAAATCTGTTGCCATTTCCCAGAGGTCAAACCGTATTTTTCCTCCACTAGAATGTTAAGCTTTAACAATAAATGTTACTAAAATAGTAGCGCTAAAAATAGCGATTCTTTCAAAAGTCAAAGTGTCGCATTTTGCTGTATAATAATACAATTTCGAGGGAAATACCAGATAAATTTCGCGTAATACCACCTATCGCCATTATACCGGGAAATGGCTTTTATTGTCGCATTTATGCTGAGTTTTTTATCACTGTACGGGACAAGGGGAAGATCTTGACCTATTCTCTCGACCTATAATGATAGAATGTCATTATAAGTTTACATTGATAGAATATCAGCAAAGGGGTTTATATTTTATATTGAGAATATTGGAAATTCACCAATTTACATTAAACTTTTGGTCTTAATTTCAACACACAAATTAATAGTGCGAGGACCGTGGGCTCACTTTTCACCTTCATTTGTTTTTATGAAGAATCTGACCTTTGCTCGTTAAGCATCCAATTACTTTCCAATTACTTTCTATCCAATTACATTCAATTCTATCCAATTACTTTCCAGTGTGCAACAAGATGTTGTCTGGCTCTCGGACTTTCAAAAGGGTTTATTTTGATATTCACCTAGATAGGCTAGGTTGATCTGGGAAAAGCGTTTTCTATTCTAAATTCTTTTAAATAACATATTCTTATACATATTCTGTGCATTCAATGTATGTGCATCACCGTAAATTACTTATTCGTAAATAACAAAATTCTTTTCTATTCTAGTTCACATACAAATAATGCTCATAATACCATTATAATTTACTTGAGAAACGTCTCTAAACGCATGTCATACAAGTTTTTTTGTTGTGCCTCAGCATTATTATTATTGATTATTGTTATTATTACTAATGTTTATTGTTATCACAATTATTGTTATTATTTTAATTATTGTTATTTTATATTATTATTATTGTTATTATTGTTATTGTTATTATTATTGATTATCATTATTATTAATTAGCATTATTATCATTGAGGACAATCCCGAGCAATATATTTGACACCTTTATTTTTCATGGATGGTAAGTTCAATATTATCATGATTGTTGAGGTAAGTCCAATTTTAAAGTGCTAAGGACAGCAAAATAATTAGTATAATTAATTAAACAGTGGACTTCATTATGTTACATAATAAATAATATATTAATAAAATATAGAAATAGATATAAATAGTTAATATACAAATAGTAAACATAGTTCATGCATAAATGTAATTTCTAAAAAATAGATATTAATAAAATAATAAATAAAAAGATATCTTGGGCTCATGTTAAGTCTATTCATCAAACAGTTCGTGGTAAAGAACTGTAGTAAGGAGCGACCCGGCTCAATAGTAAACGAAACTTTAAAAATCGGAATTTTGAAGCTAAAAGATAAATCAGAAGAATCAGATTTTCATGCTAATTTTAAATATATTAGTTTCATTAAATTTAATCTTTGTCATCGAAAGTTACGAGCCTGAGAAAATTTACCTTATTTTGGAAAATAGGGGGAAACACTCCCTAAAAGTCATAAAATCTTAACGAAAATCAAACCATCGCATTCAGCGTATAAGAAAACCTAATAACAAGAGTTTTAAGCATGAATGTAGAATTTCATATTTTTTTGCCAGAAGACAATTCACGGGTGCTTGTTTGTTTGTTTGTTTTGTTTTTCTTTTTCCCAGGGGTCATCGCATCGACAAAGTGGTCCTAGAATGTCGCAAGAGGGCTCATTATAATGGAAATGAAAAGTTCTAATGCCTTTTTTAAGTGACCAAAAGAATTGGAGGGCACCTAGGCCCCCTCCCATGCTCATTTTTCCCCAAAGTCAACGAATCAAAATTTTGTGTTCTGCATAGTCAAAAACCATAATAACTATGTCTTTGGGGATGTCTTACTCCCCCACAGTCCCCGGGGGAGGGGCTGCAAGTTACAAACTTTGACCAGTGTTTACACACAGTAATGGTTATTGGGGAGTGTACAGATGTTTTCAGGGGAATTCTTTTGGTTTGGGAGGTTGGGTTGAGGGAGGGAGCTATGTGGGAGGATCTATCCTTGGAGGAATATGACATGGGTGAAGAGAAACTCAATGAAAAAGACGCAGGATTTTCTAACATCACTAGAAAAAAAAACAATTAAGAAAATTAAGATAAAACCTCAACGCTCCGCTCTTTACGTTAAAGTTTGACTCTTTCTCTTAACTCTACATTTTAAAACCGTAAAAAACTTTAACGTAAAGAGTGGGGAGTTGAGGAGGAAAAGCCTCTTTCATATACGGAGTAATTTTTGTTCGTTTTAAGTTTTAATGTCGCTCCTTACTTTCATTTAATTTTTTTTTTATCTTGGCTCTCAACGCATAAATAATTAAAACGAAATTTGTATATTAATTTTTTTTAACTAAATGGCTTTTTCATAGTTTTAATCGGAAGATTTTGAAAAAAAAGGAGTGATAGAGGAGGCCTAGTTGCCCTCCAATTATTTGATTACTTAAAAAGGCAACTATAACTTTTAATTTTTTACGAACGTTTTCACTAGTAAAAAATATACGTAACTTACGAATTAACCTACGTAACGAACTTCTATATTCGAATGCTTTTATTGCGTGTTTGAGGGGGCTCATCCCTCGTCGAAACCTCGCTCTTTACACTAAAGCTTAAATTTTGTCCCAATTCCTTAAGAATGACCCCTGAATCAAAAAGGCCGTAGAATAAACAGTTGGAATTGCTAAAAATACTTTAGCGTGAAGAGCGAGGTATTACGAGGAGGTAAACCCCTCATATGCGTAATAATTTCTTTTCGTTTTAAGTTTTAATGCTGCTCCTCACTTTAAGTAGAAAAAACTTTTCATATTTATTTTTTCATTGTTTTTTTAAACTCCATTGAAAGTCTCTTCCCCAATAAAGCGTTCCTCCATTGAAAGATCGTCCCACGTACCCCCCCCCTTTCAACTCCACCCCCAAACCAAAAAAATCCCCCTGAAATCGTCTGTACACTTCCCAGTAACCATTACAATATGTAAACACAGGTCAAAGTTTTTAACTTGCAGCCCCTCCCATGGCGACTGCGGGGGAGTAAGTTGTTGCCAAAGACATAATTATTAGGTTATTCGACTATGGTGAATAAAATGGCCACCTCAGAATTTTGATTCGGGGACTTCGGGGAAAAATGAGCGTGGGAGGGGGCCTAGGTGCCCTCCAATTTTTGGTCACTTAAAAAGGGCACTAGAACTTTTAATTTCCGTTACAATGAGCCCTTTTGTGACGTTCTAGGACCACTGAGTCGATACGATCACCCCTGGGAAAAAAAACAAATAAACACGCATCCGTGATTTGTCTTCTGGCAAAAAATGCTAAATTCCACATTTTTGTAGATAGGGGCTTGAAAACTCTACAGTAAGGTTCTCTGATACGCTGAATCTGATGGTGTGATTTTCGTTAAGATTGTATGACTTTTATGGGGTATTTTCCCCTATTTTCTAAAATTAGGTAAATCTTCTCAGGCTCGTAACTTTTGACGGGTAAGACTAATGTTGATAAAACTTATATATTTAAAATCAGCATTAAGATGCAATTCTTTTGATGTAACTATTGGCATAAAAATTCCATTTTTTAGAGTTTTGGTTACTATTGAGCCGGGTCGCTCCTTACTACAGTTCGTTACCACGAACTGTTTGATTAAATAAAAAAAAACTAGGTTTTTTAACAGAAAGTAAGGAGTGAAATTAAAACTTAAAACGACCAGAAATTAATCCGTATATGAAATGAGTTTTCGCCTCCGTAATCCCTTGCTCTTTACGCTAAAGTTTTTAATTTTTTAAAAATTAGAATTGTGGCAAAGGGTAAAACTTTAGCGTAAAGAGCGAGGGATTGCGGAGGGGAAAACCCATTTCATATACAGATTGATTTCTGTTCATTTTAAGTTTTAATGTCACTCCTTACTTTCAGTTAAAAAAACTAGTTTTTTTCATTTACACCTAAAAAAGTGATTTTGGCTTCTTTTTTGGCGGTTTCATTATTAAGAAATTTTTAGGACGGTACCACATTTTAGTAACCGGATGTTTAAACGAATAACATGTGGAAAGAATAGGAAAAATCCTAAATTCTTATTGATAAGTACTTGTTTATGAAGTTGAAATCAAACAGTTCGTAGTAACGAAATGTAGCAAGGAGCGACCCGGCTCGATAGTAATCAAAACTAAAAAAAATGAAATTTTGATACCAATAGCTACATCAAAAGAATAACATTTTAATGCTGATTCTAAATATATAAGTTTCACGAATTTAGTTTTACCCATGAAAAGCTACGAGCCTCAAAAATTTGCCTTATTTTAAAAAAATAGATAGAAACACCCTCTAAGAGTCATAGAATCTTAACGAAAATCACACCATCAGGTTCACCGTATCAGAGAACCATACAGTAGAAGTTTCAAGCTCCTATCCATAAAAATGTGGAATTTTGTATTTTTTTGCCAGAAGGAAGATCACGGATGCGTGTTTTATTTGTTTATTAAATAAAAAAAAAACCTGTTTTTTTTAACAAAAAGTTAGGAGTGACATTAAAATTTAAAACGAACAGAAATTAATCCGTATATGAAATGAGTTTTCCCCTCCGCAATCCCTCGCTCTTTACGCTAAAGTTTTTAATTGTTTTAAAAATTAGAATTGTGGCTAAGAGTCCAATTTTAGCGTAAAGAGCGAGGAATTGGGAAGGAGAAAACCCTTTTCATATACGGAATGATTTCTGTTCGTTTTAAGTTTTAATGTCGCTCCTTACTTTCAGTTAAAAAACTAGTTTTTTTTTAAATTTAATTTCTGAAAGTTTTTGAATTAATGAATGTTTGATTTTGGCTCTCCACACATAAATTATTGAAATGAAATTTGCATACTAATTCTTTTTTTGACTAATGGGAAATAAGGAGTTTTTGAGAAATAAGGAGTGGGGAAAGAGGCATAGGTGCCCTCCGATTTTTCGGTTGCTTAAAAAGGCAACTAGAACTTTTAATTTTTAACGAACGTTTTTATCAGTATAAAATATACGTACTTTAAGAATTAACGTACGTAAAAAACTTTATATTATTATATTTTTATTATATATATGAGGGGGATTTGTCCCCTCATTAAAACCCCACTCTTTATACTAAATCTTAAGTTTTGTCCCAATTATTTAAGGATGGCCCCTGTATCAGAAAGGCCGTAGAATAAGTAGTTGAAATTACTAGAAATACTTTAGCATAAAGAGCGATGTATCTATCTCCTCCTAAATACCTCGTTCTTTATGCTAAAGTATCTGTTCGTTTTAAGTTTTAATGCTACTCCTTACTTTCAATTGAAAAACTTTTTTATGTTTATATTTTCATAGTTTTTTTTTTATATAATAATGCTAGAAAACCCTGCGCCCATTTCAGTGAGTTTCTCTTCCCCCATGACATATTCCTCCAAGGAAAGATACTCCCACATAGCCCCCTTCCCTCAACCCCCCCAAACCAAAAGAATCCCCTGAAAACATCTGTACACTTCCCAATAACCATTACTGTATGTAAACACTGGTCAAAGTTTTTAACTTGCAGCCCCTCCCCCAGGGACTGTAGGGGAGTAAGTCATCTTCAAAGACATAGTTATTATGGTTTTCGACTATGCGGAACAAAATGGCTATTTCAAAGTTTTGATCCGTTAAGTGACCAATTCTTTTGGTCACTTAAAAAGGGCACTTGAACTTTTCATTCTCATTAGAATGAGCCCTCTTGTGACATTCTTGGACCACTTGGTCGATACGATGACCCCTGGGAAAAGGAAAAAAAACAACAATCAAACAAGTAACCACGCACCCGTGATCTGTCTTCTGGCAAAAAATACGAAATTCCATATTCAAGCTTAAAATTTTTGCTCTTGGGTTGTCTTACACACTGAATGCGATGGTGTGATATTCGTTAAGATTTTATGACTTTTAGGGGGTGTTTCCCCTATTTTCCAAAATAGGATAAATTTTCTCAGGCTCGTAACTTTTGATGACAAAGATTAAATTTGACGAAACGTATATATTTCAAATTAGTATGAAAATCCAATTCTTTTGATGTATCTTTTTGCATCAAAATTCCGATATTTTGTTTCGTTTACTATTGAGCCGAGTCTCTCCTTACTACAGTTCGTTACCACGAACTGTTTGATCATTTTATTTTTTTTTTCTCAGGGGTGATTGCATCGTCCCAGTGGTCCTAGAATGTTGAAAAACGGCTCATTGTAACGGAAATGAAAATTTCTAGTGCCCTTTTTAAGTGACCAAAAAATTGGAGGGCACCTAGACCCCCTCCCACGCTAATTATTTTGCCAAAGTGAACGGACCAAATTCTGAGATAGCCATTTTGTTCAGCGTAGTCAAAACCTTAAAACAATATCTTTTGTGGACGACTTACTCCCCCACAGTCCCCGTGGGAGGGGCTACAAGTTACAAACTTTGACCACTGCTTACATATAGTAATGGTTATTGGGAAGTGTACAGACGTTTTCAGGGGGATTTTTTGGTTGTGTTAGGGGTTGATAAGAGGGAATATTTTGGGTGAACTTTCCAAGGAGGAATTTTGTCATGGGGGAAGAAAATTTCTATGAACGAAGCTCATGATTTTCTAGCATTATTAAAAAAAAACAATGAAAAAGCATATGAAAAAGTTTTTTCAACTGGAACGGGATTAAAACTGAAAACGAACAGAAATTATCACCCATATGAGGTTTTCACTTCCTCCTAATACCTCGCTCTTTACGTTAAAGTATTTTTAGTAATTTTAGCTATTTATTCTACGGCTTTTGTGAATCAGGGGCCATTCTTAATCAATGGAGACAAATATAAGCGTTAGTGTAAAGAGGTATTGACGAGGGGGTGAACCCCCCTCATATATGTATTAAAAACATGAGAATACAAAAGTTCGTTACGTAAGCTAATTTATAAGTAAAAATTATTGTTTTATTACATTGTTATATAATAATTATATTATAATATTGTTATATAAGTATAATGTAAAAATTTGAAATTTCTAGTTGCCTTTTTAAGTAGCCAAAAAATTGGAGGGCAAGTAGGCTTGAGAATTCGATCAAAACTATGAGAAAGACATTTATCCAAAAATAAATAAATAAACAGACAAATTTTGTTTTAATTATTCCTTTGCGGAGAGCCAAAATCAAAACATGCATTGATTCAAAAAAGTTCAGAAATTAAATAAAAAAACAAGTTTTTTTTCAACTGAAAGTAAGGAGCGACACCAAAACTTAAAACGAACAGAAATTACTTCGTATATGAAAGGGGCTACTTTCTCGTCAACGCCTCGCTCTTTACGGTAAAGTTTTTTACTTTTTTAAAAAGTAGAGTTGAGAGAAAGAGTCAAACTTTAGCGTGAAGAGTGGGGCGTTGATGAGGAAGCAGCCCCTTTCATATACGAAGTAATTTCTGTTCGCTTTAAGTTTTAATATCGCTCCTTACTTTCAGTTAAAAAAAACTTATTTTTTTATTTAATCTTTAAAGGGTCCAATAATTCTTTTTATGGTTGTATCTTTATCAAGAATTAAAAGTTGAACTACTGATGAGCATAAGATAAACTTAAATTGGAGATTAATTAAAATAATTAATTAATTAAAATCAATTTATTAGAAATGAAACTAATTAGTAATTACTTAATCGAATTAATTAGTTAAACAGTGAACTTCATTGTGTTATAGAATAAATAATTTATTAATAAAATATACAAATAGATGTCAATAGTTAATGTACAAATAGTAAACATCGTTAATGCATAAATGTAATTTATATAAATAGATAAACTTCTGATGAGCATAACGTAAATTCAAATTGGAGATATCTTAAGTTACAATTCATCTATTTTACATTTCGTCAAACTGAAAATTCAACATCGATGAACAAATGCGAATGAAGGGTCAAACTTAAACTTTGTTGGAAATTCAACAATTTTCAGCCGTTGAAATTCCATTTTCTTATAACAGTTCTTTAAGTAGGCAAACAGTTCTTTAAGTTAAAAAGAGATAGTTCTTTTCTTCTGCTTTGTTGTTCTTCCCTTCAGTTTTTTTTTGCCAAATAATTACCCTTTGCACATTGAATGTACGGTACAACATAATGAAGGGGATAAAAATAAGTAAATCGATTTAAAATTACCTTCTACGGTCGGTTCTTTTGCACATCCCTTTTTTAAGATTTTGCATGTTCTGAGTCCAATTATTTCATTCGTAGTTGCATCTTTAGCAAGTATTGACAGTTGACTTTCTAACAGTGGGGTTAACCATCTTCTCATATCCTCATTTCTTAAAAATTATAAACTGATGAGAAAGTAAAAGATAGGGGTAAATTAAAGCAATAAATATTAGAAAGAGATTGTCGAAACCTGGCTATAAAAAAGGAAAAGAGTGAAAGTGGTAAAATAGACTAAACATTTTCAAATAACATTATTGTCTCGGTAATGGAAATTTAGTTAGTTTTTTAAATTTAAATAAGCATACGCTGTATTTCTTTCCACATCGAGATTTGCTGGCTAAAATCCAGCATTTAAAGGTTGGTTTGGGTATGGTTGTTATTTGAAGCTTCTGTTTTTTTCTTTTGCTCTGCGGGAATAGTTTTTCTTTTTAATAGTAGAATAATAAGTATAGTTAATTAAACAGTGGACTTCATTATGTTACATGATAAATCATATAATAATTAAATATACAAATAGATATCAATAGTTAATATACATATAGTAAACATAGTTAATGCATAAATATAATTTATATAAACAGATATTAATAAAATAATAAATAATAAGATGTCTTGGAACCATCGTAAGTCTATTCACATCTGAAAAAAGTGATTTTGACTTTTTTTTGGTTGTTTCATAATTAAGAAATTTTTAGGACGGTACCACCTTTTCGCAACCGATGTTTAAACGAACCTGATGGGGAAAGAATAGGAATAATCCTTAATTCTTAGTGATAAGTATTCATCAGCTAAATAAATCCCTGATTTCTTACGTGTCGTGAATTAAGTTGAACTCGATGTGTTTAAGAGCATAAATGGCTTGGTTGAATTTTCCATCAATTGACATTATTTGCGAGTGTTGTTGGGATAAATTTTGTATTTGATGTTGATTTGAAGTTGATTTTTTTCCGGATGTTTATTTACTCTCATTTTTTCTTTTTCCTTAATCCGCTTCTTTTCGCGTGTGGGCAAAAATAGAAGTATCCTATTTCTTAGTGTCTAGTTTTTATTATTAGACCTATAATTATCTAATACTTGTCTCACATTAAACTTATCTTATTACTTAGTATTTTTTCAATTAATTACTATGTTCATTACTCTGTAGCCTGGATAAAGACATTTTTTCACCAAGTTTCCCAGCTGTGACCAAGCTTTGCCTACATCACCTAGTTCTCGTGATTCCTGAAAGTCACGACTTTCTATTTCTAGGGCCCAATCTATTTCAGATATTCTGCTGAAATGATTTGTATTAATGCGGCTAATTGATTTTTTTTTTAGAAAAGAGAAGGAATGTGAGTTGAATCTCTTTTTATTAAATTATCATGAATAGGGCTTATATAGATATCCCCAGTATCTCTGTTTAAATTCAGGTCTTGATGTTCATATTTTTATATTTGTTGCCTCAGTAATATATTCTGTACTTCGTTTTTTTTTTGGTCTCTTAAAAATTTCTTCGTTCTTTGTTAGTTTCTTTTTTTGTACGTTATGTATAGCCAATGCAGTCTCATATTATATTTAAATCTGAACATTCTCTTGAATGAAGTTAAAATGAAATGGGAAAGACATAGGGATGAAATAGAGAGACAGAGAATTAGCATTCCATGAGGCACTACAAGCGCAGCCCTATCCTGCTGTATCATTGGAGATGCTAACCCCTCATGCCCCCTAAATAGACACTGTCTCAGCAATATCTCGGGGTACTATTGGAGCTGCTAGCCCCTCATATCCCTTACACGGATGCTGAAACAGCCACCATTTTGTCGATGACATAGCACCACGATTCCAAGCGGCCAGTACTCCCACCATTTCCACGACACACAAAGCGTTATCCCAGTAGCCAGTTATAAGAAGATTCATGGAAGTACTGCTTTGAATGTCAAAATATTTGATACAATAAAATGGGAATTGGCCCAAGCTATTATCACTAGACAAAATGAGTCTGATCAAGCAACATGCTTAAAAGAAATTTTGACAAGGACTTTAATATGCAAAAGGTTAGTAATTTATATATTTTTTGTATGTTTAGCGGACAGGGACTGTTCCTCATATAGTTTTGGTTTATCAAATGACATTTACAATCCCCTTTAGTTAGAAAATTGTATGTATATCATCGTTACTTTTAAAATATCCCTCCCTACTAGCCATTCTCGAACATTTGAAATAATTTCTTTTATAGTTGATTATTGATTTTGATTATTGATTATAGATATTGATTATCCATACTGATTATTGATCATGGATTATTGGTTATTTATAGAAATTATTGATTTTCGATTATTTAGAATTTATTTTCATTATTATTATTGATTATTGATTTGTTTCACTATTTTTGATTTTTTGGGGACGGAATTTTTTTTTTGAACTTCGATTCTTTTTTTCATGTCTTAAAATGGCAACACCTGCACTTATACCAGAGTTCAGAATCATCATATTGCGAATACGAATTTTTGTTCATAAAACATATGAGTGGTTCTACTCTGTTGGAAGTTGAAGGTGCTAGTGGCAATGAAATGAAGCTAAGAGTACCTATTGCTACAGTAGAAATGCCAATGGAACATCGAATGGTCTTTGAATGAGATGAGCATGCTCGCAAGGTATTGAACAGCATTGAGAATAAGAGGAATGAGATCACCAATATCACCGAGGAAATTAAAATAATTCTATGAAAAGCAAAATATCGGTTGATGGTATCATAGGTAGTTTACCATCAGATATCATCATTGAACAGAAAAATAGCAATGATAAAAATTTCAAAGAACTTGGAAGTGAAATCATGTTAAATTTTGTATGTGGTCCCGAAGGAAATCATTGCCATATCAAGATTAAAAATGATGAATTATTTTCTTGAATTGACTAAAAACGTTCAAATATCTTATGAAAGTATTCTAAATGCCATTATTTCAATAAAAATCTTTCAATACATTAGTTTGTTATGGTTTCAATTAATTTTAGGTAGATTTTCGTTTGATTTTTTTTTTTTTTACTTAGAAACGTTTTCATCATGCCTTAAATGACTATATATCTATAACAAAATAGGTTCATTTCCGACATTTTCAAATTGTGACACGAAAATGACACACATATGTTAACCATGGTTTTTCCTTTTAGAGAAATATCAAGAAAGTGGGCGTGCATGATAGAGTTATCTCTGCGTTGGAGGGTGACAAAGAAAAAAAGTTGAGCTATGAGACAAACAAAAATGGAGGTCCTATTGGAAATATATGCGAGCAATAAATGGAGAGGAAAAATGCTCTTGGACTTAGACTATGTTGATGATTTAAGCATATTAGATGAAAGTGTGAGCAAAAAGAATGAATTTTTAAATGTTTTGCGACTTCAGGGTGTTAAAATAGGCTTGAAAATTAATGTTAAGAAGACTAAGTCACTAAGGCTAGGATTAAGTGAAGATGAACAGGTGACATTAGGTAACGAAACGCTTGATCATTTTGGGAGCTTCAGTTACCTTGGTAGTATTAATAGTAAAGATGGTGGGAGCAGTGAAGATGTTAAAAGTAGAATAGCTAAGGCTCAGGGTGTCGTTTCAAAGTTTAAAAAAGTTTGGAAGAATAGAAAGATAAGTTTGCAAACCAAGATTAGAATATTGGAAGCTACAATGATAACAATGGTCAAATATGGTTCTGAAGCATGGGCACTCAGAAAAGCAGATGAAAATTCACTAAATGTTTTCCAGAGAAATTTCCTACGGATTGTTCTGGGTACCCGGCTGATTGACCGTATTTCAAACAGTAGGTTGTACGAAAAGTGTGGTTCAATCCCACTTTCTGGGGCTATAATGAAAGAAAGGTTGAGATGGCTAGGCCACATTCTACGGATGAAGGATGACAGATTACCGAAGGTTGCCCTTTTTGGCCAACCGTCTGGGGCTACACGGAAAGCAAGTCGTCCTTATCTGGGTTGGGAGGATGTCTTAAATAAAGATTTAAGGGAAATGGGGACTTCTTGGGAGGGTGTAAAGAGGGAGGCTTTAAATAGATTAGGTCGGAGGAGGAGCGTGCGTAGCTGTGTTGGCCTCAGGTGGCTTGGTGCTGCAGTGACTATTTAGTAGTAGTGGTAGTAGTAGTAGTAGTAGTAGTTGTCACAGTGAGTTGTGACAGTGAGAGATTAAATTCCTTTGGAGCATCGAAAAAAAATTAAACCCTACTGATGTTGAATATGCAAGAGTAGCATTACAAGAGAAGTTAGTGTTCATAGACAATGCAAGCCTGAAGTTAATAGTTGACGATGAGGGTCAACTTTCTGATAATAATTCAGGCAACATGTTACTCGCTGATAAATCTTAATGCCAAATTTCCGGTATTACAATTCAAACAAAAGAAAAGGGGAAAAGAAAATGTCTACTGTTGCACCAATATCATAAGTCATATCTTGTCTATATGCTAAAACTGCAATCTATGTACAAATAATTTGGCAATACAGTGAAGTCACAAGTAAACGAAAAGGGCACTGGCAGACAACATAACAATGGCCAATGAAGATGAATGGATGGAAAACAAACCACCTGCACATGTTATTAGTATCATACACAGTTTACCAACAAATACAGTCAAAACTCGTGTATGACCCCAAAATCACATAAGTACCTATAGAAGTATCTTATGGAATGAATACAAAACATCCATTATTTTATGATGACATTCTACTTGTCATTATTTCAATAAAAATATTTCATTGGATTACTTTGTTATATTCCCATTATTTTAAGGTACACTAGCAACTCAACCGTTTAGGATGCTTAATCAAGAGTCGGAAATGCAAGAAAAGGAATCTTCAGAGAGTATTACGACAAACATATCCCACCATTCCTATGATGCACCTGCCCCAATATTCCTACGACACATCCACAAATCCTACAATTCCTAAGACACACATATCCCTACATCCCTACGACACACATATCCCAACAGTCCAATGACATCTTTATATCACCATACCTACGATATACATATTCCACTAATCCTGTGACACAAACGTCACGCTTCCTGTGACCTACGATATACATATTCCTGTTACGCACATGTCCTACCATCTTAGTCAAACAAACATATATCCCACAATTCCAGCCACAAACACATTCCAGTACTCTGGTCGCACACACTAGAGGTACACTAGAGCCAATTGCCATAACCTTCCCTTGTACATGTTCATTAAGATAAGAATATTCAATAGTTTCAAAACAATGTGTGAATTCCAAATCATTTAATTAATGAGCATAAAAAGTTAAATAAACGTACTTTTTTATACAACCTACTCAGCTAGTAGGTAAATACCGAGTGCTGTAGCTGCCAAATGAGTATCAAAACTTTAATCAAAGTTCTTTAGACTACACTAAACTCAGGTACTGGCTAAATTCCAAATGTTTTTGTTGCTGGCTGAGTACCAACACATTAATAAAAGCAGTTTTAACTACAAAAAACTCAGCTAGTTGATAAATTCCAAGTGTTTTAGTTATCGACTATATATAAAAAATTAATAAAAGTAGTATAGAGTATAACAAACTCAGCCATTTAGTAAATTCTGTGTCTTTTAATTGGTGACTATCAAAAAACTAAATAAAAGCACTTTTGCATACAAAAATAACTCAGCTAGTATATTAATTCTGAGGATTTTAGCTGCTGACTAAGAATCAAAATTTGATAAATGCACATTTGACTACAATAAACTCAGGGTGAGAGTCAGAGTTTTGAGAGTCAGCAATGAAAAGAGTCACTGAGTGAGTCTCAGTCAGCAATGAAAGTCTTTTCATTGCTGACTCTCAAAAATTAAATAAAAAGACTTTTGCATACGACAAACTCAGCTTGTAGATAAATTATGAATATCTTATTTGCTGACTGAGCATCCAAAATTTAATAAAAGTGCTTGTAAATTCCAAATATCATACTTATTGAATATACAAAATTGTATTACGGCACGACAAGCTAAGCTAGTAGGTAAAATCCGACTGTTTTAATAACTGAATACGTATCAAAAATGCAATTAAAGCATATTTTAGTATAACAATCTCAGCTTTTTATTAAATTTCAATTCTTTTAATTTATGACTATAGAAAAATAAAAGCACTTTTGCATACAACAAACTCAGCTATTAGATAAATTCTGAGTGTCTTGTGTTCTGACTGAGTATCAAAAATTAATTCTAAGCACCTATAACTACATTAAACTCAGGTAATTGAGAATTTCTGTTTGTTTTAGTAGTTGGTTGACTTGCAAAACTTCAAAAAAAGCACTTTTGAATACAACAAATTCAGCTAAACGGTAAATTCCGACTTTCTGATTTTACCAAAATTCACTCGGTATCATCAAATATTAGTCATTTTTTCTTATTTTGAAAATGTAAAAAGGTTTTATTTTTCTTAGAAAAACTTCAAAGGTAATTTTGTGTATTTTCTTTGTTCTGGGGATCTCCAACGATCAATCAAAATGATTATGCATTTATTAAATTTTTGATACTAAGTTAGCAAGTATGATATTCGGGATTTCCTGGTGCTTTTATTTAATTTTTGATCTTTGATTTTTATTTACCTACCAGCTGAGGCTGGTGTTTGCAAAATTGCTCTTATTTATTTTTTGATAGTCATCAATAAAAGATGCAGAATTTACCAAGTACCTAAGTTTTACGTACTCAAGTATACTTTCATTAAACGTTTTATTTGTAGTCGCTAGCTAAAACAGTCGGGATTTACGAGCTAGCTGAGTTTGTAGTTGGAAATAAGTGCTTTTAATAAATTTTAGTACTCAGCCACCAACTAAAACACTCAAAATTCATCAACCATCTGAGTTTATTTTAGTCAAAGATGCTTTTATTAATTTTGTGATATCCAGTCAGTGAATAAGACACTCGGGATTTACCTACTAGCTGAGCTTGTTGTATACAAAAGAGCTTTTATTTAAATTTTGATAGTTACCAATTAAAAGAATCGGAATTTACCAAGTAGCTGAGATTGTTATGCTCAAAAGTTCCTTTATAATATTTTTTATACGCAGTCGATAACTAAAACACTTGAAATATCCCTATTAGCTGAGTTTGTTGTAGTCAAAAGCGCCTTGATAATTGTCGCTACTCAGCCAGAAACTAAAACACTCAGAATTTATCATCGACCCGAGTTTAGTAAAGTCAAAAGCGCTGTAACTAAAATTTTAATACTCAGTCAGAAACTAATACATTTTGAAGTTGCCTACTAGCTGCGTTTGTTGTATGCAAAAGTGCTTTTACTTCATATTTTGATACTAAGTCATCAATCAAACGACTCGGAATTTATCAGGTTGCTGTTTGTTATCCTCATAAGTGCTTTTATTAAAGTTTTGATGCACAGTCGGTAGCTAGTTGATTTTAAATTTACAAGCTAGCTGTTTGTATTAGTTATGAGTGCTTTTACAAAACTTTTGATGGTCAGTCAATAGCTAAAATACTCGGAATTTACATACTAGCTGAGTCTGTTGAATGCAAAAGCGCTTTAATTTACTTTTTAATAACCAACAATTAAAAGACATGGAATTTACCAAGTGGCTGAAGTTGTTATGCTTATAAGTGCTTTTATTATTATTTTTTTTAAACCAATCAATAACTAAAATACTCGGAATATCCCAGCTAGCTGAGTTTGTTGTAGTCAAAAGTGCTTTTATCTGTTTTTTGGTACTCAGCCAACAGCTGAGACACTCGAAATTGATCAACTGCAGTCAAATGTACTTTTATTAAATTGTTGATACTCAGTCAGCAGCTAAGACATTCAGGATTTACCAACTAGTTGAATATGTCGGAAGCAAAATTGCTTTTATTAAATCTTTTAATTCTCAGTAACCAATTATAAGACAACTAAGACGTTCAGAATTTACCTACTAGCTGAGTTTTTGTATGTAAAACTGCTTTTATAAAAATTTTGATACTCGGTCATCAATTCAAACATTCGGAATTTTCCAAGTAGCTTAGTTTCTTCTACTCAAAAGTGCTTTTATTAATGTTCTGTACTCAACCAGCAACTAAAATATTCGGAATTTATCAACTGCCTGAACTTATTTTGGTCCAGAGTGCTTTCATTAAATTTTCTATTCTCGCTCAGAGATAAAGACATTCGGAATTTACCTACTGGCTGAGTATGTTACTTGGAATTTACCATGTAGCTGAGTTTATTGTCCTCAAAAGTGCTTTTGTTAAAAAAAAATTTTGATGAGCAGTCGGTAACTATACCACTCGGAATGTACAAACTAGCTCAGTTTTTTACTGATTAGCGCATTTATTATTTTTTGATACTCAGCCAGCAACTAACCCACTCAGTATTTATCAACTACCTGAGTTTATTGTGGTTGAAACTGCGTTTAATAAATTGTTGATATTCAATTAGCAACTAAGATAGTTTGAATTTACCTACTAGCTGAGTTTGTTGTAGTCAAAAGTGCTTTTATTTAATTTTGGAAAATCACCAATTAAATGACTTGTATTAGTTTGGAAACTCATTATCTAATGCACATTCTTATCTCAATGAAAATGGACAAGGGTCTAGTAACTTTATTTGGCTATACTATACCCCCTATGCGTGTGACCGAAGAAAATTTAATATTAAAATGAAATTCTTAGCAAAAAAATTTTAATGTGAAAAAATTACTGATCAATCACATAATCACTAATCAATAATCAAAATAAATGATCTGACCTACTAGCTGAGTTTTTGTATGTAAAACTGCTTTTATAAAAATTTTTGATATTCGGTCATCAATTAAAACATTCGGAATTTTCCAAATAGCTTAGTTTCTTCTACTCAAAAGTGCTTTTATTAATGTTCTGTACTCAACCAGCAACTAAAATATTCGGAATTTATCAACTGCCTGAACTTGTTTTGGTCCAGAGTGCTTTCATTAAATTTTCTATTCTCGACAGAGATAAAGACATTCGGAATTTACCTACTGGCTGAGTATGTTACTTGGAATTTACCATGTAGCTGAGTTTATTGTCCTCAAAAGTGCTTTTGTTAAAAAAAAATTTTGATGAGCAGTCGGTAACTATAACACTCGGAATGTACAAAATAGCTCAGTTTTTTTACTCATTAGCGCATTTATTATTTTTTGATACTCAGCCAGCAACTAACCCACTCAGTATTTATCAACTACCTGAGTTTATTGTGTTTAAACTGCTTTTAATAAATTGTTGATACTCAATTAGCAACTAAAATATTTGGAAGTTACCTACTAGCTGAGTTTGTTGTAGTAAAAAGTGCTTTTATTTAATTTTTGGAAAATCACCAATTAAATGACTTGTATTATTTTGAACTCATTATCTAATGTACATTCTTATCTCAATGAAAATGGACAAGGGTCTAGTAATTTTATTTGGCTATACTATACCCCCTATGCGTGTGACCGAAGAAAATTTAATATTAATATAAAATTCTAAGCAAAAAAATTTAAATCTGAAAAAATTACTCATCAATCACATAATCACTAATCAATGATCAAAATAAATGATAAGTAATTGATAACAATATTTAATAATCAGTATCGATAATTAATAATTAATAATCAATTTCTATAATCAATAATCAATAACCAATAATTGATATCAATATTGATAATCAGTAATCAATAACCAATAACTGATAATCCATAATGAATAGTCAATATTGAAAATTGATAATCAATAATCAACATCGATAATCAGTAACCAATAATTGATAATTAATAGTCAATACCGATAATCAATAGTCAAAATCGATAATCAATATCTACAATCAATAATCAATAATTGAAAAAACAGAAAAATTTATTTCAAAGTCCGAGAATGGCTTGTAGGGAGGGATGTTTTTAAAACTATCAAGGGTATACACACAATGCGGTAACTAAAGGGGATGGTAAATGTCATTTGATAAACCAAAATCCTATGAAAAACATTGCCATTCACTAAGCATACAAAAAATATATCGATTGCTAACCTCTTGTATAGTACAGTCTCCTTAAAAAGTCTTTTAGACATGTTGCTTGATCAAATTCAATTTTCTAATGATAATAACGTGAGCGAATTCCCATTATTTTGTATCAAATATTTTGGCATCACCGGAAAGTCAGATAACGCTATGTGTGTCGTAGGAATGGGGGGAGTACTGGCCGCTTGGAATCATGGTGCTATGTCCTCGACAACATGATGGCTGTTGCAGTATCCATGTAAGGGATACGAGGGGCTAGCATCTCCGAAAGTACACCAGCACATATGCCCGCTCACTCATTGAAGTGATATGAGGGTATAGCAGCTCCAATATTACAACCGGATACGGCTGTGACAGAATCTGTGTAGGGTATAGGAGGAGTTTGCAACCCCAATAGTTCCAAAAGTACACCGGAATAAGAGCCGTTAAGACCATTGAAGGGATATGACGGGTTATCAGCTCCAATAGTACACCGGGGTAAGCGGTGACAGTATCTACATAGGGGATACGAGGGGTTAGCACCTCCAATAGTTTACCGGGATATGATCACGCTTGTCCTAAATGCTAGTATCATCTGATTAAAGATAAAAGGAGAAAAAAGCTTTATTAATGAAAGATAAACTTTTCCTGGAAAATATTATATCAAAAAACTTGAGTGCAAGCGGTTTTTGTTTTATTCAACAAACAGCAAGAAATCATTTCAATTATGACTTTCACCTTTCCAGAGAAAGATTACTTAAAATTTTTCAAAATTATCTGAAAATAAAGCCGTAATACCTTCGTCAACTCTTGGGCCAGGTGTAATTAATTTGTCATCAAGGACCTTAACGTTACAAGAAAAGTCCGTATTTGAAAAAGGTCCAAAATTTTGTTTTAAAACTAATAAAGTCCCAGTAGAAGAAATTATCTCTTCAATAGAAATATCTTTACATAGAAACCCCATCCTAATTAGACATGTTAGCCTACTAAGAGCTTCTACAGTTAAACCCTGTCAGAGTTTGCTTTAAAACAAGAAATCCCTTTAATTCTATCAAAGACATAAAGACTCTTAATAATTTAAGAAGGGATGAATCTATTATTATTACAAAAGCAGACAAGGGTAACAATTTAGTGGTAATGGACACCAAAGACTACGATTCAAAATTAAACGCTTTACTGGAAGATGAAAAAACGTACAAAAAACTTTCTTTTTACCCGACAGACTCATACACAAAGAAGTTAAAGAACGAGTTAAAGAGTTTGAAGGAAGAAGGGAAGATTACACCTCGACTTTTCTACAGATTCTTACCAAGAGGTTCTTTGTGCCCTAAATTATATGGACTTCCAAAGATACATAAGCCAGATCTGCCATTACAACCAATTGTTTCGAGTACAAAGTCACCAACAAGTGCTCTGAATAAGTGGCTAGTGTCATTGTGTAAACCACTCATGTCTACACAAATTTCTTACATTAAGAATTCGTCATAACTTGTAAAAAAAACTAAGAGATTTAACTTAAGAGATTAAAACGTCATAACTTGTAAAAACTGGAGATTTCTTCAAATTCTTTAATTTCAAGTTTCGACACAGTGTCAATGTATACGAGTATTGATGTAAAAGCCGCATAAATTCTTCTTGAAAGAAAGATACTAAACAATTTGGACTTAATTAGTGGTGAAACAGTTTTGGAAGTCGGTATAATTATGAATTTAGTTAGGTTTTTTTTTCGAACAAGCAAATGGTTTACCCATAGGGGCCCCTTTAAATCCTTTATTAGAAAATTGTTTTGTAGAAAAATAGTGAAACAAAAGATTTACAATAGAATTAGAAGAGGATAATAAACTTCCTTTTCAGGATGTCCTTCTTTTAAAAAATGAAAATAGTCTGGATTATAAGATTTACAGAAAACATACTAACAATAACAGATTTTTGTCGTTTTTCTCCGGTCATGCTTGCCAAGTAAAAACTTGGTTTATTCATATCCTTAACTGACTGCATTTTTAGAATTTGTTCACCTAAATTCATTGAGGAGGAATTATTGTTGTTAAAAGAGATTTTAATAAGTAACCATTATCCGGGTTGGTTAATTGACCTGACTTTTTCGAAAAGAAGGAAAATATTCTAGAATTTTCTGACGATATTCTGGAAACAACAGAAAAGAAAGATTTTTTTGTTCTCTACCATATGTTCCAGGTTTGGGTGAAAAACTTAAAAAGATTTTACAAATAATGGTTTAAAAGTAGCTTTAAGAGGTAGTAATACTTTGGCTAGTTTTTAAAATTATGGAAAGGATCGGACTTCCGTAGAGCAACAAAATGGGGTTTACAAAATCTTATTTACTTGTGGAAGCTCTTATGTGGGACGTACTAATCAGAATTTAAAAATGAGAGTGCTACAACATCATATTTCTATTTCATCGTCTTTAAAGCAAAATACAAAACCTGAAGAGTGAACTCCTATAATCGGATTACTTTTTTCAAGTTAAAAGGATTAAATTTGATATTGTTTTGGACTTTTTATTGCGTAATTTGATGCAATAATAGACTTCTACGTGCGGATTATAGCAATTATTATGGCGGTCACTCAAGCAAAGTTTGATGAAGGAATGAAACGGCTTCAGGCGTCACTGGATAAAATATTAGCGGAACAGAAAAGTTTTTCGGTCTCAATAGTTGCTCTTCAAGACGAAGTCAGGAAAATATCAGCAGAAAATGCTAATCTACAAGATGAAGCAAAAAAGCTTCGAAATGATCTAGAGCAAGAAAAATCGCGGAATAACGATTTGGAGAGTAGGCTTTTGGAAATCGAAGTGAGAGAAAGGAGATTAAATTTGATTGTTCATGGTCTGCCTCCTGAAAAGCATAATTAATCAGTGACTAGCAACGTAATGTCTCTTCTTTCTGACAAATTGCAAGTTACCGAGGACATTTCTCTTACAAAGTGTTATCGCCTTAAGAGAAATAGCAGTTCAAACATTACTAGTAGGAAAACTAGTGTTCGACCGGCCCCTGTTTTTATATCGCTAGACACGGATCGTAGCATTCAGTCGATTCTCAGTGAGGTAAATAAGTTGAAGGGCAGTGGAATTCGCATTTGCAGTGATCTCCCACCAAAGCTAAATTTTCTACGGAATGAGCTATTGTCTAAGGGAAAGGAGATGCGTGATTCAGGTTCGGTTCATCTTACGCGTATTAAACAAAAAGGGAGCAAATTATCGCTAGAATGTAAAAAGTCTCCGTCTTCACAGTGGATTAAGATTGACTAGTTACGGTGATTAATAATGACATTTCATTTGGTGAGATTACTTTTATTATTTTACAATATGTAATGTTTCTCTGTTCATACGATAGCATTTTTTTTCCTCTGTAGGGAAAAAATATTCTATTTTTTGTCCCTCTGTAGCTTATTATGTGTTTATTTTATGTCTTTTTCTTTCTTTTTTTGTGTGTGTTTCTATTTATATGAAGTAATTGAGTGCAATAATTTTTCAGTGTCCGCATTTCATCTTACGATGAATATGTTCCATTTCTCTCTCCTGTTTCTATTTATTTTCAAGTAGTTTCTTTTTCTTTCATTATTTTCGAGTTCTCACTGGTTCAGTTGTTTTTGCTACTTTAAGACTCAGACGGTATGCATTTTGCGAAAGTTTCTGCTATTTCGGATCATAATTCTGATTTTATACATTGGATGATAATTGTATTGGGGATAGACTGAGATACCTTGAGTCTAACCCTTTTGATTTTTCCATATTCCAGAGCCATCTTTCAGGAAATAAGATAAATGACGGTGGGCTAATTAACTTTCCAAATTGTAAATATAAATTACCTTCCGAAGTTTCTGATCTTCCCAGTACCGGTGTTGTGAGAACAGGATTTTTAAATTGTAGGGGTTTTTTTAGTTCACAGGATGATCTTGTCGATGTAGTTCGAAAAACTATCTTGTCATGTCGTTGGATTCTGTGAGACTTTTCTTACAGAACTGACTCCTCAGGTTGTTTTTCCTGGATATCAATTTATTTTTAAAAACCGATTGACTAGGCGCCAGGGTGGTTTAGCAGTACTAGTTAAAGAAGGTATCTCTTTTCGACGCATTGCAAATCTGGAAGGTTCTCATGAGGAAATGCTTTTTGAAGTAATGGTGACTGAAATTGGTCTTGGAAAAAAAGATGTTTTTTTTGCGTAGCATACCGATCGCCTTCTTCTCCAGTCAAATCTTTCCTCTCTAAACTCCATGATTTTTTGCATCAACCCCATTTTCAAAATAAAAATGTAATCCTTTCCGGAGATTTCAATATTGACCTTCTAGAAGCTCCAAATGAATCCTCTGTTGAGTTATTGTCTTCTTGCTTTTCTGCGTGTCTGCTTCCTACTTGCCTGATACCTACAAGAATTTCACCTAGTTCTGCTTCTCTCATTGATAATATTTTTACATCTTTACCTATTGAAGCGAATTTTGCTGTTTTAAGTGATATATCGGATCATTTCCTGCTGGTTTCAGATTTAGCTCTTACTTATAAAATACCACAGGTAAGTAAAGAACGTCAAGGACGGTTAATAAATAAAACAACATTAAAGCACCTGAATGAAAGCCTTGTACTATTGGATTGGCAGGAGGTAATATCCACGGAGGATACTGATATGGAAACTGATAATTTTCTAAGAAATTTCAATTGCTGCCTTGATTCTAGTTGCCCATTTGTTACGATTAAAATTTGCAGAGAAAAATTTCCTATAAGGCCATGGATAACGTCTGGAATTCTGATATCAGTTAAGAAAAAAAATCAGTTATTTAAAAAGTAGTTAAAGAATCCAACTGATTATAATATTAAAAATTTTAGAATTTTCAAAAATAAATTAACCACAATGATACGTTTGTCGAAACAATTGTATTATAAAATGTCCTTCGAAGAAGCTCAAAATTCTCCTCGCAAAACGTGGTCTTTTAATTATTAATTTTAATTAATTATTTTATAAGAAAAGAAAGTAAGTAGAATTTTCCTGAAGTTATTATTTTAGAAGATGGTTCGACTACTAATAAATCGGAGAAAGTGGCAGATATTTTGAATACTTATTTTGCTAAAATAGGAGAGAAATTTTGTTTCATCGGTAATGAACCAGTTTGATTCACGTAGTAATAAACATTTTTCTTCATACCTTCCATCTCCTCAAAGTAATTCAATTTTTCTCGGGCCTATTTCTCATTCTGAAATAACAAAAATAGTATGTGATCTAAATCCAGGTAATTCAGCGGGAATTGACGGGTCTAGTTCTAAAATTGTTAAAGAAATACTGTCTGCAATAATATTACCGTTACAGCATATAATTAATCTTTCATTTAAAACTGGAGTTTTCCCATCTGCTTTTAAAGAAGCGCGGATAGTTCCGCTTCACAAAGGTGACTCTCCTGAAAATCCATCAAATTACCGCCCTATTTCTATTCTGTCTGCATTTTCTAAAATACTTGAAAAGGCAATTTATAAGAGGTTTTATGACTTTCTTAAATCGTCTAATTTCTTCACAAATTCTCAGTTTGTTTTCCGGTCTGGACACAACACTGAACATGCTATCGTTGTTCTCATCCAATATGTTCATGAATGCTTAGATAGAGGTGAAATTCCAGCAACAATATATTTAGATTTTAAAAAAGCATTCGATACAATATCCCATTGTATTCTTTTTAGTAAATTGGATAATTGTGGTGTGCGTGGACCGGCGTTGGATCTAGTTAAATCTTATCTTGATAAGAGAAAGCAACGATTAGATGGAGGCAATTTTCTCTCTTCACCTGTACCTCAGTCTTCGAAGGTTGGGGTACCTCAAGGCTCTGTCCTAGGTCCTCTCCTTTTTTTAATTTATATAAATGATTTTCACCGCGCTTTTACATCCCCGTGTCTCAACACACATTTTGCTGATGATACGGCAGTTTCAATTTCTGAAAAGAATGACGAGGAGCTGGAGGCAAAACTGAGTACTGCATTTTCTAATGTTCTTGATTGGTGTTCTTCAAATTTTATTGCTTTGAATGTACCAAAAACTAATTTCATAGTTTACGGCAGATAGTCAAATATTTGCCCTGGTATTACCCGAGTTACTTCTTCAAAGTATCTATTATCAATATCTCGTGTGAAAATGATAAAGTACCTTGGACTTGTGATTGACGAAAGCTTATCTTTTAAAACACACATTCAAAATCTACGATTAAAGATTTCAAGGTATGTTGGTTTAATGCGAAGGTTGAAGCTTTGTTTGCCCTACTCTGCTTTACGAAGTATTTATTTTGCTCTGATTCAGACTAATATTAATTATTGTTCTCTAGTATATTTATCTACATTTAAAAGCCATATTAAACCAATACAGATTTTACAAAATAAAGCCCTAAGAATCCTTAAACTTTTTATTCCATCACCTATTGAACTTCCAAATAAGTCTTCTACTGCATCTTTATATACTTATCTAGATATACTTCCAGTCTCTCAACAATTTGCTTTTGGAGCAATTCTTTTCAGAATCAATTATGACATTAAGAAATTACCGCCATATTACCTCCATCAAAGTTTGTTCTCCCAATCACAAGATTTACATAATTATAACACTCGACAAAAAAATGATGTCTACATTGACAAGTATAATACTGAGAGATCTAAATTCGCTCCGTTTGTGTCAATAGCTCGGTGCTGTGATGCTCACAAGACTCTTATTGATAATTTTTCCTCTATCCATTTAATAAAAAGGAAACTTAAATTTCATTTAGTTCAGGATTATTTTTAATTAAGTATCTTTTTAGTAAGGCAAAGTTTTTGTATGGTTCGTTGCTCTGGGTGATTATGGGCCTCTCACCTATCTTCCAGTATTAATTTATATTTAATAATATGGACATTTTTAATTGCTTCAATAGTATTGAATGATCCTGGGCTAGCTGCTACTTTCATATTATTGTTGTGTAATTGTATCTTTGCCGTCATGTTTATCTTTGTATTGTAGTGTGTTATTATTTTATCTTTGTCTAGGCCTAGTTTTTCGAGCTTGTCTCCCCATGGGCCTATGTCATTTATATATACATGTATGTGCGATTAATAAATAAATGAACTTGAACGTCGGCCCTCTCGGAACATATCCTTAATTTTCCAAATCATTTTATTTTGTTTGAAAATGTGTCTTTGATTTCTAGGGACCAAGGTTTAAAGCAAATTCTCATGGAAACAATCGAAATTAAAAAAAAAAAAAAAAAAAAAATTCAAGAATAATTCCATAAACAGAGATACAGGTGAATTTGGATTGAAATCAATTTATGATAATTTACTGAGGTCAAATAAAGTAAATATCACCTCACCTACGAGTTATGACCTCTGTCCACGTAATATGTCAGATAATTCGAATGAACCGGAACCGAAAAGGTCAATGAGATTTGCCTCGGCTGTTGCATTGAAAAAAATAAGAGCAATAAACTATATGTAATTAGTTTATTAGGTATAAATTTCGTTTATTTTTATTCATGTCTTTTAGTTTTACTGCTGATGATGAAGACTGTATATGTTTTCGAAATATCAAGTTAAATAATTTTATATCTATTCACTGTCAATAAAAAGGTTTCATCCCTATTTTGAACTGTTTTACTTTCGTAACGTTTTAGGTGACGGACGGTACTTATCAGTTATATAATAGATACTCGGGAAGTGAATTTTGATTAATGCTAATTAATGCTAATGTGCGAATATATAGCCCAAATTTGTTTGCGTAAACCAAACGAAACTACAAACTAAGTACTTTAAAGAAATATAGCTACAATTTATTTTGCAACCAAAGCTAATTGTGTTGTATAAAGAAGTTGCTGCACCAATTTCTTGTGTCATTCTTGCATTATACGCGATCGAAATTGTAAAATGTATATTATATAACCGGTAAGTACCGTCAATCACTTAAAACGCTCTAACTTTACACTGTCCAATAGTTTACCCCCATCCCACCCTAATTTGCAAATGTATAGACGAATTATATATTTTGCATTTATTCTGTCACTTTTCTTTGTCTTGTCTTACGCTAAGCTGGAAAAAACTGACAGAAAAACCAGTTCTGCAATGCATCAGTGAATGAACAACTTGTGTGGTCAGGGGTTTATCATACAAATACCATCAGAAGATTTACTATTTTACTACTTATTTTACGTTCTTTTTGGATATGATGTTCGTGTTTCTGACAATGCACCCCCCCCCCTGATGGTCCCAGGCATAGCCACAGTATATATTCAGAACTAAAAGTAAATACTAAAAAAATTAAATACTTATTTTATAATATGCAGTATATTTCGATAAATCGATTTTTACTGTTTTCTTCCAGTGTTATCCAAGTTATAAGGTAATATTCTATCCAGTAATTCCATTGGAATCGCTTAGGCAAAATTCGGTGGATTCGGTGAAAATTAGGCAAAATTCCTGGACAAAAACGAGGAGTGAAGCACCTCGTTATACGACGCATACCGAGACAAAAACAAAGAGGTAGGGTTACATATGGAACGATAGGGGGGAATTGTGTTATCGGGAATATGAGTATGATACCCAAAAAGAGCTTACCATAAGAATGTAAATGTTCAGTTTCGTCACAAGCTGTCTAAAGTTCGTATTACTGTATATAGAAAGATTCTGATGATCCCATATTCTTTCTTTGTCTTTATTAGAGAAGCGCATCCATTTCTTAGCTTTCTAATCCCCCTCCAACGAGACTAAAAATTCGTAAAGTGGGCTTGCTTACAGGTAATATTACCTATAGAGCGAATCGTATCGAGCCCCGCGGGCAGTGGAACGAGGTTTGTATTCTATATTTACTCAACAAAGAGTGATAAAACTAAAAGATGTTTAATAAATAAATATAAAGTACAGACCTCGCCCCACCGCCTGCGGGGCTTATGGACTAATACGCTTTACTCTATAGGTAATATTAACTGTAAGCAAGCACACTTTACGCATTTTTAATTTGCCCCATGGAGGAGGAGGGTCAACCAGAAATGGATGCGCTTCTCTAATAATGACAAGGAAACAATATGCGATCGTCAGAATCTCGCTGTATGCAGTTATCAAGGTGTCAACGTCTAGTGATTTCACATATTTGATATTCCGTGGACTCAAGTTGAATGAAAGGAGAGAGGGAATAGTAGGAGATGAAAGAAAAAGAGTTATTTTCAATATATACTGGATTTCAGTATAGACCTGTCATATAGGCAAATTTCAGGTCCCTCTCGAGGGAGAAGGAGTGAATATGGGTACAAAACAAGTTATTTTAACTGAAAGTAAGGAGCGGCATTAAAACTTAAAACGAACGGAAAATACTTCGTGTATGAAAGGGGCTGTTCCCTCACCAACACCCCGCTCTTTACGCTAAAGTTTGACTCTTTCTCTCAACTCTTCTTTTTAAAACAGTAAAAAACTTTAGCGTAAAGAGCGGGGCGTTGGTGAGGAAGCAACCCCTTTTCATATACGAAGTAATTCTGTTGGTTTTAAGTTTTAATGTCGCTCCTTACTTTCAGTTAAAAAAACTAGTTTTTTTATTTAGTTGCTGAACGTTTTTGAATCACTGCATGTTTTGATTTTGGCTCTCCGCAGAGGAATAATTAAAACGAAATTTACATATTTATTTTTTTGGCTAAATGGTCTTCTCATAGTTTTGATCTAATCATTTTGAGAAAAAAAGGAGTGGGGGAGGAAGCCTAGTTGCCCTCCAATCTTTTGGCTACTTGAAAAGGCAACTAGAACTTTTAATTTTTTACGAATGTTTCTATTAGCAAAAGATATAAGTAACTTATAAATTAGCTTACGTAGCGAACTTTTGTAATGTCATGTTTTTATTACATATATATATATAGGGATTCACCCCCAGGTCAGTACCTCGTTTTATACTCTAAAGCTTGAATTTTGTCCCAATTCATTAAGAGTGACCCCTAAATCACAAAAGCCGTAGAATAAATAATCGAAATTACTTAAAAATACTTTGGCGTAAAGAGCGAGGTATTAGGAGTAGGTGAGCCCCTTATATGCGTAATAATTTCTGTTCGTTTTAAGTTTTAATGCTGCTCCCTACTTCCAGTTGAAAAAACTTTTTTATATTTATTTTTTCATTGTGTTTTTTTAAATAATGCTAGAAAATCCTGCACTCCATTCATGGAAATTTTCTTCCCCCATGACGAATTCCTCCATGAAAAGTTTGCCCAACATATCCCCCTCTTTTCAACCCCTTCACCAATCCAAAAATTCCCATGGAAACGTCTGTACACTTCCCAATAACCATTACTATATGTAAGCACTGGTCAAAGTTTGTAAATTGCAGCGCCTTCCATGGGGAAAGTGGGGGAGTAGGTCGTCCCAAAAGACATAGTAATAAGTTTTTTCGACTACGCTGAATAAAATGGCTGTCTTAGAATTTTGATCCGTTGACTTTGGGAAAATAATTAGCGTGGGAGGGGGCCTAAGTGCCCTCCAATTTGTTTGGTCACTTAAAAAGGGCACTATAACTTTTCATTTCCGTTAGAATGGGGCCTCTTGCAACATTCTATGACCACTAGGTCGATATGATCATCCCTGGGAAAAAAACAAATAAACTCGCATCCGTGATCTACCTTCTGGCAAAAAATACAAATTCCACATTTTGTAGATAGGAGCTTGAAACTTCTATAATAGGATTTTATGATACGCTGAATCTGATGGTGTAATTTTCGTTAAGATCCTATAGCTTTGAGAGGGTGTTTCCTCCTATTTTCAAAAAGAAGGCAAATTTTCTCAGGCTTGTAACTTTTGATGGGTAAGACTAAACTTGATGAAACTTTTATATTTAAAATCAGCATTAAAGTACGATTCTTTTGATGTAGCTATTGGTATAAGAAATCCATTTCTTAGGGTTTTGGTTACTATTGAGCCGGGTCGCTCCTTACTACAGTTCCTTACCACGAACTGTTTGATGGAGTTAGGCAAGAGTTTATCCAAAAGGCAGCCGTCGCTTATTTTGATCGCGATACCATCTCTTCGGAAAACTCTTATGTTTAGTTCTGATTCAGCTCCATATAGCCTTCGTTCTTCAAATAATATCTACATTCCGCCTACCCCTACTATTTGATCAGATTTCAATCCCCTCAATGCTTGTCACTAGGTTTAGAATTCACTACCTTCTTCAGTACAGAGATCCCACTCATTTGGGACTTTTAAAAGGATTCTTAAAGATCATATAATAATTTTTGTAGTTGTTACTTATATTGTATACCAATTATATATATTGTTTATAATGTAGTTATTACTTGTAATTTTTTGGACCCCCCTTGTATCCCTGGCCTTGGAGCCTTTCGAAGGGGAATAAGTGTATTGTAATTCCATTTTGACTTGTATTTTGCATTGTGTTGTTTTTAATAATAAGAATAATAGTAACAATAATGATAATAAATAATATAACTATTGAAATTTTGACAAAACAACATTTTACCTTAATTTTAAGTTACTAGTTGCTTTTTCTCTGCCTTTAGTTCTGAAAATGTATTTCTTGTTATTTGAGTAGAATTTGAGTAGATATTTGATATTGAGTAGATATTTGAGTAGAATTAGACTAGTTTGCTACGCATAGCGATAGAAGATAGTGTCTGAACATGGATTTTGAAATGAAGATTTGGGATTTGCCAAGACTGAAAAAGAGGCAATTATATTTTTCCAGTATAAAGGGCTGTTGCCCACAACAAAACAGTGCGTCAATGGACACAACATGACTTTATACTCTTGCAAGAAGGAACATTTTTGGAAGTGTACCAATAAGCCATGTTTGAAAAAAGACAATTTGCGTGTAAATACGTGGTGAATAATATACAAGTATTTCAAGTAGCTTTATCAAAAGTGTGGGCTATATATTTGCACATTAGGGGGTGGCGGGGTGTGGTGCATTATATCAAATACCTAACACCTAACTTCACTTATTGAGTGTGTTCTGAATAATACACAAGTACTAGTTATTGTTTCACTTACTCTTTTTCTTCATCCGTTTTGAATTTGTTGTTATTGGCAGCAGCCAGTGCAAGTGGCTCTCGTTCCAAAAAATCATTTAAGAACAACCGCTTCGCATCCTCATAATGCTCAGGTTTTGCAATCTCATAAACAATTCCATCCTTTTCTTCTCTGTATTCTCGCGTCATAGTAACACTATATATACGCACGCAAACGTAACAATAACTTCAATAATTGTTTGTTATCTCTGAGATCTCTAGTTCTATGATGCAAATCCTTTTCGTCCCCGTAAAACGCTTATCTTTGAAAAAGGTAAATTTTCCTTTTTTTTTATCATTAAATGCAACTTCACTAAGCCCTACCTGTTTGTTCACTGACGTATTTGGAAGAAGATAAACAATTTTGTCATTTGGAAACTCGTTATGAAAACTGGTAAATAATGGAACGAATTCAAAGACTATAGAATACTGTAGACAATCTATAGTATTCTATGCCCTATTTCCACTTTTCTTTTCAAACAATCTGGAAAACCTCGGCGATTTTCGGTAGAAAATCGGTAGATGGTTCTCAGGGTTCGGTAGAATTTTCAGTAGGACTGTTTTTCATTTTGTGTTATTTTTTTTGGAGGTGTTTGAGCGATTAGCGAATAAAATACCACATTCTAAAAAGTCAGAGAGCGGTTCCGGAAAGAAAAGTGGGATTTCGTCGATCAATTTTTGTCAAAGTTGACTCAGTTTCGAAGAGAAACTTACAACGTGTTGGTATTTTGAATACTCCGCGCGCAAAAAAATAGTATAATTACGCCGTCAAAACCCTTCAAAAAACCCCTAAAATACCACAAACAACAGCCGTGAGCCACATCAAAAAACAGAGAATGACCATCAACACAAAGTAACATTTTCCAGGGATTCAGAGTTTTCTGTAGATTTTTGGTAGTTTCGGAATCTTCTTTTTTTGTCGGGGGATGGATAGGGAATTCGGTAGATCTCTGGAAAAATCGGTAGAAGTGGAAGCACTGTATAGACATAAATATTTTCAACATACTTCACGCGTCTCATCTTTCAGATAAGATTATGCCGAGAACAAGAAGGGTGAGGATTATGTTTCAGGTACATACAGACCATCCCCCAAAAGCTTTGGCTGTTTCTATGTTGCTGTATATTTTTGATATGAATCGATTATTGTATCTTTTTTCATGTGTGAACCCCTTTCAAGAAAGCGAAACAAATATTGCTCCTCCGCAAAAAAAAATCTTGTTTGTTTTCTAAAAGATACCTAGTGTAAGATAGTGCAGAAAATCAATTTCTCTCAAGCGCTAAAGGTACACTTATTGCTCTTAATGCAAGATCCCAGTAATGCAAGATCCCTCATAAAAAAAGCGCGGCCCTGAAAATAAAAATACAATAAAGACACACTTTTTTTTAGCGATTGATGTGCTGAAATGACAATTTTTTTTAGCAGACTTACTTTGAAATATTTGCTTATTTAAACATTCCATTGTGCAACCGCCCAAGCAAAGCAACAAAATGACTCCGACCGTGACTGATTTAATAATTGAATGAAACAAGTTTATTGAAATAAAAGTAAGTAGCAGCATTAAAGCTTAAAAAAACATAATTATTTTGTGTATATGGTGGTTATTCCCTCCGCTCAATTCCTCGGTCTCTACACTAAAGTGTGACTTTTTGTCAAAATTCCTTAAGAGCACCAATCAAACAGAAAAATAATTGATCTAGAATCAGAAATCTCTTTAAAGCACTAAATAACTTTAGCATAGCCAGGGGTTGGAAAGGGGGCACCCTACATCACAAAAAGAATAACTTCTGTTCGTTTTCAGTTTTAATGTTGCTCTTTACTTTCACTTGAAAAAAATTATTATTTTAATTAATTTTGATCATTTAAAACCATGCCGGAAAATTCTCCTCCCCTCCGTGGATAGTTTCCTCGAAAATTTCCCGCACAAAAAATTCCACCCGCGGAAGATTTCTCCCACAAAAACTTCACCCGCGTAAAATTCCTCCTGTAGAAAATCTTACTCCACTGAAAACTGACTCGGACAATTTTCCAGGAACATTCTCTCGAGTAGCCAATGAGAAGGAAAGACAAATAAAAAGAATGTGTTACAAAGTCAGTAAAATTCCCTTGTGCAAAATTGCTCCTGAAAATCCCCCTTCCCTTATTGAAAATTATCTCTGTGGCATATCTCCCCCATAGAGATTTCCCTCTCATGAAAACATTCCGCATATTTGCCAATAACAAGAACTAAACGAGAACAATGGGAAAACTGCATAACTTTTAGCACTTTCCTTGGGGGCTGAGGGGTCATGTTATCCCCAGAAGCATAGTTATTCAACTTGTTACCTACAATTAAACTAAAATGGTTGCCTCTAAGTTTGGTCCAGTATCCTTGGGAAAAATTGGCAGGGAAGTGGGAGGGAGTAATAACCTTCAAATATTTTTTGTCATTAAATAATGGTATTAGAACTTCTAATTTACATGTGAATTAGCCCTCTCTTGATCTTCTTGGACCATAAGTCTGATCCGACTACATATGAAAACAGTAGCTAAGAGCTCATATAGTACTTTGACGAGGCCGGAAGAGCCAAGAGCTCATATGCTATGAGCTCTAGCAAAATTCTAAGGATCAATAGATTGATTTAAGAGCAAAATCGGAGGCTTAATGCCATTTGCGATTTAAAATAAGAGCTCCGAGTTACGAGGTCCTTCTAAATACCCAAATTTATTAAGATCCGATCGCCCGTTCAAAAGTTATAAGTACCTAATTTTTCTAATTTTTCCTCTTCCTTCAACCTGCTAGATGGTCGATTCGGGGAAAACAAATTTTCAAGTCCTTTTGTGCAGCTCCCTTACACGCCTACCATTTTTCATCGTCCTAGCACGTCCAGAAGCACCAAACTCACCCCAAACAATGAACCCTTCTTCCTAACTCCCTCAAAGAGAACGGATCCAGTACGGTTACGTCAATCACGTATCCACGACATTTGCTTATTCTATCCACCAAGTTTCATCCTGATTTCTCCACTCTAAGCGTTTTCCAGGATTTTCGGTTTCCCCCTCCAACTCCCCCCAACATCAACAGATCTGGTCAGGATTTGAAATAAGAGCTCTGAGGCATGAGTTCCTCTAAATATCAAACTCCATTAAGATCCAGTGTCCCGTTCTTCAGTTCAAAATAGCTCAATTTTTCCAATTGTTCCAAATTAAGACTCCTCAGCTCCCCTGAAGAGAACGGATCCGTTCCAATTATGTCAATCATGTATTTATAACTTGTGTTTATTCTTCCTATCAAGTTTCATACCGATCTCTCCACTCTAAGCGTTTTCCAAGATTTCTGGTTTCCAATATTTCTGTATCCCCCCTCCAACCCCCTATTTCCCCGGATCAGATTCGAGTTGAAAATGGAGCATCTGAAACATAAGATCCTTCTATATATATAAAGTTTCATTAAGATCCGATCAACCATTCGTTACAAAAAGACGCCTAAATTTTCCAGTTTTCCAAGAATTCTGGTTCCCGCTGGAACTCTCCCAAATATCATCGGATCTGGCCAGGATTTAAAATGAGAGCTCTAAAACACAGGACCCTTCTAAATATCTAATTTCATTAAGATCTGACCACCGGCTGGTAAGTTACAAATACCTCATTTTTTCTATTTTATTCCCCCCCCCCCTTACTCCAACAAAGATAGCGGATCCGGTCCGGTTATGTCATTCACGTGTCTTGGACTTGTGCTTATTCTACCCGCCAAGTTTCATCCTGATCTCTCCGTTTTAAGTGTTTTACAAGATTCCCGGTCCCCCCTCCCAGATGACACTGGATCCGGTCGGGATTTAATATAAGAGATCTGAGCTACAAGGTTCTTTTAAATATGAAATTTCATTAAGATCTGATCACTCCTTCGTAAGTTAAAAATACCAAATTTTTTCTAATTTTTCAGAATTAACCCTCCCTCCCCCCAACTCCCCCAAGGAAAGCGGATCCGTTCCGGTTAGGTCAATCACGTATGTAAGTCTTCTGCTTATTTTTTCACCAAGTTTCATCCCGATCCCTCCACTCTAAGCGTTTTCCAAGATTTTAGATTCCGCCTAACTCCCCCCAATGTCACCAGATTTGGTCGTGATTTAAAATAAGAGCTTTGAGACACGAAATCCTTCTAATGTAAAATTTTATTAAGCTCTGATCACTAGTTTGTAATTTAAAAATACCTTATTTTTTCTAATTTTTTTTATTTATCTGTCCCCACACTCCCCCCAGATGGTCGAATGGGGGGAACGATAATTTCTAATTTAATCTTGTCTGGTTCCTCATACGCCTGCAAAATTTTATCGTCCTAATTTAACTTGAAGTGCCTAAAGTAGCAAAACCAGGGCAGATAGACAAACAGAGCAACAGACACACCGACAGACCGACCGACAGAATTTGTGATCGCTATGTGTCACTTGATAGATACCAAGTGCCATAAGAAAGAAACATCCATGACATTTCTTCTGGCAAAATTACATAAAAAAACTAGGTTTTTAACTGAAAGTAAGGAGCGACATTAAAACTTAAAACGAACAGAAATTACTCCGTATATGAAATGGGCTGTCCCCTCCGCAATCCCTCGCTCTTTACGCTAAAGCTTTTAATTGTATTAAAAAGCGGAATTGTGGCAAAGAGTTAAACTTTAGCGTAAAGAGCGAAAGAAGTCTTTTTAGAAGTCTTACTTAAGAATTATCTTACGTAACAAACTTTTATATTCTTTAATTCTTATTATGTATATGAGAGGGTTTGTACCCTCGTTAATACCTCGTTCTTTACAATACATCTTAAGTTTTGTCCCAATTCTTTAAGAATGACCCCTGAATCAGAAAGGCCGTGGAATAAATAGTTGAAATTACTAAAAATACTATAGCATAAAGAGCGAGGTATTTATCTCCTCCTAATAATAAATACAGTTAACATACAGTAATACACAGTTAATATACAGTTAATACAGTAAAACAATTAATAAATACAGTTAATGAAATGAATGAACCTTTTTATCTTGTAAAATGTTAGCTTTTATCAGACAGTCTTGGCTGGACTTTTCGTTAAGAAACAATGATACCAAGACTATTTTAAAATAAAAAATGGATTTTTAACTGAGAACTTTTATTGTAAGTGTTTTATTGTTTTTTATTTTTTCTTTACTGAAGACAGCCCTTAGATATAGGGCCGAAATATTCAAATAGGTTTTGTTGGCTCATTATTCTCTAAAAAGTCCTCATTATTCTCTCTTTTAAGTTGTATTATGGAAAGGCAGTGTGGTCTTCGTCATTATTTATCTCCTCCTAAATACCTCGCTCTTTATGCTAAAGTATTTTTAGAACCTCTCATATGCTTAATAATCTCAGTTCATTTAAAGTTTCAATGCTACTCTTTACTTTCAATTGAAAAAAAAAAACTTTCCATGTTTATTTTTTTATTGTTTTCTTATGGTAATTTTAGAAAATCCTGGACCCTTTTCATTGAATTTCTGTTCCCCCGTGACATATTTCTCCAAGGAAAGATCCTCCCATATAGCCCCCTCCCCTCAAACCTACCCCCAAAACCAAAAAAATCCCCTGAAACCGACTGTACACTTCCCAATAACCATTATAATGTGTAAACACTTGTCGAAATTTGTAACTTGCAGCCCCTCCCCCAGGGACTTTGGGGGAGTAAGTCATTCCCAAAGACATAGTTATTATGGTTTTTGACTATGCGGAACAAAATGGCTATCTCATAATTTTGAGATTATATTTTTTCTCTGGGCCCCTTCCACCTCTTAGTTCGTTTATTTTCCCGTTAGTTTTCACTTGTTTTCGCTTTATAGTTGTGTTATCTCTTAGCAGTTCTTTCGTTAGTTGAGTTATGGTTGTGGTATATATGTTTTATCGCTCGTATAGTTGTGTTATTTTCAAATTATACTCCATAATAGAGAGGCTCCGAACACCCAGCATTGTATATTAAGCTCTGAATTTGGCGTTTTTTTCTAACGTGACCAGATTTGTCCTGCGCCCTGCGCCCTTTTCATTGAATTTTTCTTCCCCCTTGACATATTTCTCCAAGGAAAGATCCTCCCACATAGCTCCCTCCCCTCAACCCTACCACTAAAACCAAAAAATCCCCCTGAAAACGTCTGTACACTTCCCAATAACCATTATTATATGTAAACACTGGTCGAAGTTTGTAACTTGGAGCCCCTCCCCCAGGGACTGTCGGGGAGTAAGTCATCCCCAAAGACATAGTTATTATGGTTTTCCACTATGCTGAACAAAATGGCTATCTTAAAATTTTGATCCGTTGACTTTGGGAAAAAAATGAGCGTGGGAGGGGGCCTAGATGCCCTCCATTTTTTTGGTCACTTAAAAAGGGCACTTGAACTTTTCATTTACGTTAGAACGAGCCCTCTTGCGACATTCTAGGACCACTTGGTCGATACGATGACCCCTGGGGAAAAAAAATATAAAAATAAACACGCACCCGTGATTTGTCTTCTGGCAAAAAATACAAAATTCCACATTTTTTTAGATAGGAGCTTGGAACTTTTACAGCAGGGTTCTCTGATATGATGAATCTGATGGTGTCATTTTCGTTAAGATCCTACAACTTTTAGGGGGTGTTTCCCCCTATTTTCCTAAATAAGGCAAATTTTCTCAGGCTCGTAACTTTTGATGGGTAAGACTAAACTTGATGAAACTTATATATTTAAAATCAGCATTAAAATGCGATTCTTTTGATGTAGCTATTGATATCAAAATTCAATTTTTTAGAGTTTTGGTTACTATTGAGCCGGATCGTTCCTTACTACAGTTCGTTACCACGAACTGTTTGATATACGAAATTTCAAATTTGTGCACATAATAGCTTTGTAACTTTACAGTAGAGTGCTCTAATGTTCCAAATTTAATGGTTTGAATATTTTTAACATCTCTGGAAATTTCAGGGTTGTTTTCCCCCTTTTTGGAAAATCCTGCACATTTTCTCAGGCCTGTAGCTTTGATTAGTATCATTAAGCTTAATTAAATTCATGTATTCACAAACAACAGAACAACAGAATCAACAGAAGAAGTCAACTTTTTGATGCATTAATTGTTGTCAAAATTCCTTTCTTTTTTTTTAGAGTTTCGGTTACTATTGGGCTGAATTGCTTCTTACTTATAGTTGGACGCCACAAAACCTTTGGCATGTGCTTTTGACATATGCTATGCAAGGAGAAAAATGCATACTTAGGGCTTCAGAATGAAGACGGTCAGAGACAGGAGTTTTCCGCCAAAACGACGCTCTGCCCATCTATTCACAAACACTCGGGAGAATCCTATTCTCTGTCACCAGTCATGAGAAGAGCCAAAATGAGATCGATTGTTTCAATTGGACTAATCAAAATTGTTCTCAGTCATTTACTCGCGGATTTAATTGTTTTCAGTCATTTAACTTTTGATGGGTAAGCTTAAACTTGAGGAAACTTATAGATTTAAAATTGGTTACTATTGAGCCGGGTCACTCCTTACTACAGTTCGTTACCACGAACTGTTTGATAGTAGTGAGAGTCATTGTACTACCGTGTAGACAGAAAAAATATTATATTTTCTGTGTGCGTCTCTGAATCTGGGAAGGGGCTTTTTACCATTGTTTTTACAAATATATGGAAAAACAATCATTGAACATTATTACAATGAACTGTTTGTCTAACTCAACCCCGGTTCAACTTAACCAGGGTTTACCTTACCTTGTTCAACTTAGCTTCTATTTAACTCGACTCTTGTTTAACTCAACCTCTGTTTAAACCAGCTTCTAGCTGAATAACTCGACCTAGTTCAGCTCAGCCCATGGGCAACTCAACTCTCATCAAACTCAACACAATACCACTTAATTCCCATGCAAATCGACTCCCATTCAATTCAAATCCATGCAACTCAACCCATATGCAATTTAATACTACTCATTTCCAGTCCATTAGGTGCATTTGCTGGGATTGACCACACCTAAAGAAAACATGCAAAAGAATGTAGTACCATTAGATTCTTTATTTTATGCTCTTTCCAAATATCTTGGTAACTTTTCTGACAGTGGAAAATCCTCCCTTCTTATGGTTCCGGATATGGCTCTGATAATATATTTCTTCGTTGGTTTTCTATCTCGTGGTATGTTACTTTTTCTTTGCTAGCCAGTTTTCTTCTATTCTTTACCCAGTCAAAGGCTTTTCAGCTATAGGTTTTAATGCAGTTGTTGAATAAAACTATTATTTAAAATTATAATAAAAATTGAGTGACAATGGAAACCAATATTATGATCTGATTATTAGAAACATCCTGGATATTATTAAGTAAAAGTTTTGTGGTTATAGCGTTTTCATTAAGTTTTCTTTATATATTCTAGGGTTGTATCTGGGACCGTCATTAGGGGGGGGGGGTAGGGGTTGCGTTATTTGCACTAGTCCAGGCGTTTGGGGCAGAAAACATACTCAGTTCTGTGACCGTCATTGGGGGGGGATAGGTGGTTAGGGGTTGTGTTACTTACACTAGTCCCGGCGTTCGGGGAGGAGAACTTACACAAGTGATTCAGTATTTACCCAGGTAGCCCATTAAATTACGAATACTGGAGGCAGAATAGTCCACAAGAGACCACGACCCACGATACCATAGCCTAATACCATTAGTATTGACACTGGTGGCGTTAGAGTAATTATACTGAATGTAGCAAAAACATGGCACCATCTAAACACATATACAAAAATAAAAAAAAAACGTAAAAAAATGTAAAAAAATAGAAGTAAAAATAAACTAAAACTGTAAAAAAAAACAGCCTATACATGAAGATAGGGCTATAAAGATAACAGCAAATTTAAAACTAATTTTTTGTTTTTATGGAAAAACAGGGACAAAGTCTTTCCGGCAAGGAAAGGACTTACTTGAATTGGATATTAGCTCGAGAAAAATTATCACAGTAAAACCAAACTCCCAGTAGGAGTATCCACCACTAGAAGGATTCAACACTAAGTGAGATTAAAAAAAAAAACAGTTTTTTTTACTGAAAGTAAGGAGCGACTTTAAAACTTAAAACTAACAGAAATTACTTCGTATATGAAAGGGGCTGGTCCATCCTCAACGCCCCGCTCTTTACACTAAAGTTTGACACTTTCTCTCAGCTCTACTTTTTAACACAGTAAAAAACTTTAGCGTAAAGAGCGGTTTGTTGAGGATGGACCAGACCCTTTCATATACGAAGTGATTTCTGTTCGTTGTAAGTTTTAATGTCGCTCCTTACTTTCAGTTAAAAAAACTTTTTTTTATTAAATTTCTGAACGTTTTTGAATTAATGCATGTTTTGATTTTGGCTTTCCGCAGATGAATAATTAAAACAAAATTTGAATATTTATTTTTTGGGCTAAATGGCTTTCTCATAGTTTTGATCGTATGATTTTGGGAAAAAACGAGCAGTGGAGGAGGCCTAGTCGCCCCTCCCCATTTTTTGGTTACTTAAAAAGGCAACTAGAAAATTAATTTTTTACAAACGTTTTTATAGTAAAAGATATACTTAACTTACGAATTAGCTTACGTAATGAACTTTTGTATTCGTATGTTTTTATTCCGTATATGAGGGAGTTTACCCCCTCAGTAGTACCTCGATCTTTACAACATAGCTTAAGTTTTGTCCCAATTCCTTAAGAATGGCCCCTGAATCACAAAGGCCGTAGAATAAATAGTCGAAATTACTAAAAATACTTTAACGTAAAGAGTGAGGTATTGAGGAGGGGACGAATCCCTCATATGTGGGGTAATTTTTGTTCGCTTTAATGCTGCTCCTTAATTTCAGATGAAAAAACTATTTCATATCTATTTTTTTTATTGTTTTTTTTTAAATAATGCTAGAAAATCATGCACTCCCTTCATAGAAATTTTCTTCCCCCATGACAAATTACTCCATGGAAAGTTCCCCTAACATATCCCCGTCTTCTCAAAAACTCCCCCCCCCTAACTTAAAAAATCCCTCTGAAAACGTCTGTACACTTCCCAGTAGCCATTACTATGTGTAAGCACAGATCAAAATTCGTAACTTGTAGCCCCTCTCGCGGGGATTGTGGGGGAGTAAGTCGTCCTCAAAGACATAGGCCTAGGAGGGGGCCTAGATGCCCTCCATTTTTTTGGTCACTTAAAAAGGGCACTTGAACTTTTCATTTACGTTAGAACGAGCCCTCTTGCGACATTCTAGGACCACTTGGTCGATACGATGACCCCTGGGGAAAAAAAATATAAAAATAAACACGCACCCGTGATTTGTCTTCTGGCAAAAAATACAAAATTCCACATTTTTTTAGATAGGAGCTTGGAACTTTTACAGCAGGGTTCTCTGATATGATGAATCTGATGGTGTCATTTTCGTTAAGATCCTACAACTTTTAGGGGGTGTTTCCCCCTATTTTCCTAAATAAGGCAAATTTTCTCAGGCTCGTAACTTTTGATGGGTAAGACTAAACTTGATGAAACTTATATATTTAAAATCAGCATTAAAATGCGATTCTTTTGATGTAGCTATTGATATCAAAATTCAATTTTTTAGAGTTTTGGTTACTATTGAGCCGGATCGTTCCTTACTACAGTTCGTTACCACGAACTGTTTGATATACGAAATTTCAAATTTGTGCACATAATAGCTTTGTAACTTTACAGTAGAGTGCTCTAATGTTCCAAATTTAATGGTTTGAATATTTTTAACATCTCTGGAAATTTCAGGGTTGTTTTCCCCCTTTTTGGAAAATCCTGCACATTTTCTCAGGCCTGTAGCTTTGATTAGTATCATTAAGCTTAATTAATTTCATATATTTAGAATCAACACAAGAAGTCAACTTTTTGATGCATTAATTGTTGTCAAAATTCCTTTCTTTTTTTTTAGAGTTTCGGTTACTATTGGGCTGAATTGCTTCTTACTTATAGTTGGACGCCACAAAACCTTTGGCATGTGCTTTTGACATATGCTATGCAAGGAGAAAAATGCATACTTAGGGCTTCAGAATGAAGACGGTCAGAGACAGGAGTTTTCCGCCAAAACGACGCTCTGCCCATCTATTCACAAACACTCGGGAGAATCCTATTCTCTGTCACCAGTCATGAGAAGAGCCAAAATGAGATCGATTGTTTCAATTGGACTAATCAAAATTGTTCTCAGTCATTTACTCGCGGATTTAATTGTTTTCAGTCATTTAACTTTTGATGGGTAAGCTTAAACTTGAGGAAACTTATAGATTTAAAATTGGTTACTATTGAGCCGGGTCACTCCTTACTACAGTTCGTTACCACGAACTGTTTGATAGTAGTGAGAGTCGTTGTACTACCGTGTAGACAGAAAAAACATTATGTTTTCTGTCTGCGTCTCTGAATGTGGGAATTTGTAAAAACCATTGTTTTTACAAATACACGGAAAAACAATCATTGAAAATTATTACAATGACCAGTTCGTGTAACTCAATCTCGATTCAACTTAACCAGGGTTTACTTTACCTTATTCAACTTAGCTTCTATTTAAATCGACTCTTGTTTAACTCAACCTCTGTTTAAACCAGCTTCTCGCTGAATAACTCGACCTAGTTCAGCTCAGCCCATGGGCAACTCAACTCCAATCAAACTCAACTCAATTCCACTTAATTCCCATGCAAATCGACTCCCGTTCAATTCAAATCCATGCAACTCAACCCATATGCAATTTAATACTACTCATTTCCAGTCCATTAGGTGCATTTGCTGGGATTGACCACACCTAAAGAAAACATGCAAAAGAATGTAGTACCATTAGATTCTTTATTTTATGCTCTTTCCAAATATCTTGGTAACTTTTCTGACAGTGGAAAATCCTCCCTTCTTATGGTTCCGGATATGGCTCTGATAATATATTTCTTCGTTGGTTTTCTATCTCGTGGTATGTTACTTTTTCTTTGCTAGCCAGTTTTCTTCTATTCTTTACCCAGTCAAAGGCTTTTCAGCTATAGGTTTTAATGCAGTTGTTGAATAAAACTATTATTTAAAATTATAATAAAAATTGAGTGACAATGGAAACCAATATTATGATCTGATTATTAGAAACATCCTGGATATTATTAAGTAAAAGTTTTGTGGTTATAGCGTTTTCATTAAGTTTTCTTTATATATTCTAGGGTTGTATCTGGGACCGTCATTAGGGGGGGGGGGTAGGGGTTGCGTTATTTGCACTAGTCCAGGCGTTTGGGGCAGAAAACATACTCAGTTCTGTGACCGTCATTGGGGGGGATAGGTGGTTAGGGGTTGTGTTACTTACACTAGTCCCGGCGTTCGGGGAGGAGAACTTACACAAGTGATTCAGTATTTACCCAGGTAGCCCATTAAATTACGAATACTGGAGGCAGAATAGTCCACAAGAGACCACGACCCACGATACCATAGCCTAATACCATTAGTATTGACACTGGTGGCGTTAGAGTAATTATACTGAATGTAGCAAAAACATGGCACCATCTAAACACATATACAAAAATAAAAAAAAAACGTAAAAAAATGTAAAAAAATAGAAGTAAAAATAAACTAAAACTGTAAAAAAAAACAGCCTATACATGAAGATAGGGCTATAAAGATAACAGCAAATTTAAAACTAATTTTTTGTTTTTATGGAAAAACAGGGACAAAGTCTTTCCGGCAAGGAAAGGACTTACTTGAATTGGATATTAGCTCGAGAAAAATTATCACAGTAAAACCAAACTCCCAGTAGGAGTATCCACCACTAGAAGGATTCAACACTAAGTGAGATTAAAAAAAAAAACAGTTTTTTTTACTGAAAGTAAGGAGCGACTTTAAAACTTAAAACTAACAGAAATTACTTCGTATATGAAAGGGGCTGGTCCATCCTCAACGCCCCGCTCTTTACACTAAAGTTTGACACTTTCTCTCAACTCTACTTTTTAACACAGTAAAAAACTTTAGCGTAAAGAGCGGTTTGTTGAGGATGGACCAGACCCTTTCATATACGAAGTGATTTCTGTTCGTTTTAAGTTTAAATGTCGCTACTTAGTTTCAGTTAAAAAAACTTTTTTTTATTAAATTTCTGAACGTTTTTGAATTAATGTATGTTTTGATTTTGGCTTTCCGCAGATGAATAATTAAAACGAAATTTGAATATTTATTTTTTGGGCTAAATGGCTTTCTCATAGTTTTGATCGTATGATTTTGGGAAAAAACGAGCAGTGGAGGAGGCCTAGTCGTCTCTCCCCATTTTTTGGTTACTTAAAAAGGCAACTAGAAAATGAATTTTTTACAAACGTTTTTAAT